>NC_134268.1:203651472-203833972 GCF_031893055.1 Leptodactylus fuscus | reverse complement strand
AACTTCTTCATACATTTCCAGGAGGAATAACTGATGGACAATTCTTAGAAACTAAGAGGGAGATGTATTCAGTCTTGTAAACAAGTTTTCTGGTAGGAAGAGTTGCACAAGTCAGGTTTTTGGCATAAAAAGTATTTCTTTTGTACGCTGCCCTTGCCGTATTCCTGCAATGAAGCATGACAAGGGCAGGGTCACCGACTCTGTAGATTTACTGTAGTTTTCTGACGTAAATAATGCCAGAAACCTGTGCCGGCTATAAGCTGGTGTAGATCTTGGTGCACTTGATTTATGGCCATGAATCAGGCGCACCCTTAGCCAGCACAGGAGATATATGAGGACTGCCTGTGAGAATACCAGTCTACGTAAACCTCTCCTTACAAGGGTAATACAACATACAGGAGGACTAGAAGACAATGACCTACCTGTTCTGTATTAAAGCAATGACTTGAGAATAAGTCTTCCCAATAACACTCTCCCCGTTCACCTTGATGATTCTGTCCCCTAGGATGACAAAAAGCAGAATATTATACCCAGCTCTGTACAACGATAAGATCACAAGAATCACAACAGCACAGTACATTGATGGCGAACCTTTTAGAGACCAGGTGCCCAAACTGCAACCCAAAACCAACTAAATTATCACAAAGTGCCAACACGGCAATTTAACCTTAATACTGTGCGGCTCCACAATTAAGGACAATTAAGGACAATTAAGGTCCCACAAAATACAGTCGTGTGAATGGGGCTTTATATAGAGCTTTCATTATTGCAAACAACTTTGTACTGCGTTTGGTACTTTTGATTAATGTTCATTATTTACATCGCACAGATCTGTTTTATAGTGACCCCATAATGTTGTTATGACCTATAATAATATCACGTGTCTGCTATAAAAACAGATACTGTGTGATATAAATACTGATAGACTCCCACACAGTACAGTCTGCTCCACAGTGGCCCCCACACAGTACAATCTGCTGCACAGTGGCCCCCACACAGTACAATCTGCTCCACAGTGGCCCCCCACACAGTACCGTCTGCTCCACAGTGGCCCCCACACAGTACAATCTGCTCCCCAGTGGCCCCCACACAGTACAATCTGCTGCACAGTGGCCCCCACACAGTACAATCTGCTCCACAGTGGCCCCCCACACAGTACCGTCTGCTCCACAGTGGCCCCCCACACAGTACAGTCTGCTCCACAGTGGCCCCCACACAGTACAATCTGCTCCCCAGTGGCCCCCACATAGTACAATTTGCATCACAGTGGCACCCACACAGTACAATCTGAGCCACAGCAGCCCCCACACAGTACAATCAGCTCCACAGTGGCCCCCACACAGTACAATCTGCTCCCCAGTGGCCCTCACACAGTGTAATCTGTTCCACAGATGGGTTCCCACAGAGAGGGCTCTGAGTGCCACCTCTGACACCTGTGCCATACGTATGTTCGCCATCACAGGCATAGGAAGAGGGTAAAAACAATAATATAGAGCACAAAAATCACCTGTGCACAACCCGGCTTCATACGCTGGACCGCCTTCCTTTACTTGTTTCACAAATATGGTGTCCATTGGCTCCAACCGGTTTCTTGGTCTACCTATGAAGAAAAAGTAAGAGACTCAGATACAATTTGATCACTTGTAGTCCAGACGTCTTATCACATCTCCTCAATGTAATGTAAAGTGCAAGTGCTCGCTCAGCCATCTCTCCATCATCCATGTGTAGCCATGATAACAGACTACAAACAATCCATGTGTAGTCTGATCCCATCGCTCATCTCACCACGACTTCTTGGCATTTTACAGACCGACATGACCAAGGGATGAGAGCGGGTGAATAAAATCACCAAACAAGTAGTTAACTTCTTAAAAAACCCCAACCCCATTCTTCTCCTGGGTTTTCTAGGGTCAGAGTGCTGGCAAGCCCGCTGCAAATACTTCAGTTTAATGTAAAATAATTTTGGGTTAACTACTGTATCAAGAGTCAATTGACCCATGAGTAACGGTTAATTATTCCTCTATACACGCTTGCTCTTTGTCTATTCCCATGTTCTCATCCGTAATTTTCAACGCCGCACTGACTCGTATGCTCGGATAGGCAAACGCTGGATACTCCGGATCAGATTTCAATGGATGCCTCAGTCACTTAAGATTGGTACAGCGTCCAAGACATGGGTTAAAGAGGTCACTGCCTATTTGGAGAACGTCTAAGACCCCCCACAATACAGGGGTGTAGTAGGAGTCCAGGACAGTCCCCGCTCTCCTCAGGTCTAGGTCTCCTTTGATAGTGCACCTGTCCTCGGCTTACTACTTATCTCTAATAGGATGTCATTAGGGAGGGCACGCTAAGGGAACCCATTCCCACATAATTTGGATGGCTTCCCCTTTCATCTGTAGGATCCTTGACAGATCAATAATCGCGATTATGAAGCCTCCAGTTCACTTTCCGAATAGGAAGGAGCCAGCTACAAAAGTAGTCATGACTAGAGATGAGCGAGTACTGTTCGGATCAGCCGATCTGAACAGCACGCTCCATAGAAATGAATGGATGCACCTGGTACTTCCGCTTGGACGTAGCCGGCGCATTTAACCCCCCGCGTGCCGGCTACGTCCATTCATTTCTATGCGAGCGTTCTGTTCGGATCGGCTGATCCGAACAGTACTCGCTCATCTCTAGTCATGACCCCTGTACAATAAGCAGCAATTGGGGGACTTGTTACCATTCAAGAGGATCCATCGCTGCTCCTGTCATGTCCCCATAATATGGAAAATCTGGGGGATCTTTTCTTACAATTTTGAGAAGCTTGAGAAGAAATTTGTAGGTGTAACCAGATGGGTTTGTGTCCCTATAGTCCGACGCTGTCGAATCACCCCCATAATGTCCCCACAGACGAAAGAAACGCTAAGTTGTCAATGCATTGTTACATTTCCAGGAGAAACAACAGAGGGACAGAACAGAGCTCAAAATCACCTATATAATGGGAAATACTAAATGTTACAATAGACATTACACCCCTTCTATAAAGGGGTCGACCAGGATTTAGGAATAATATGACCTATCCCTAGGATCGACCATTCTTATTTGACAGACCGTGTGCCCCTGCACTGATCAGCTGTATGGGGCCGATTCCAGCCACATGTTGTGTATAGTTGGCCACAGATAACATCTGTCCCTGTATAATGGACAGGTACCGGTACTGCTGCTCACATCCTACGGAAGCCAATGGAAGCTGAGCAGCAGTACTGGCAACGGACTGGAGGGGGACGTATGGACATCACCTTTAAGGAATAACTTTCTAACAATTTTTGATTTTCTGACAGTATTTGTCCCATTAATACATTTTGTAATAGACTTTATTAACCAATTTTGGCTCCCTTCTGTGAAATCCTGCAGGTCTGTATTCTCACAGTGTGTCGCCTGAGGTAGAAGGCAGAGAAAATCAGTTCTATCTCCATAAGCGCCACACATCGGGTAGAGGCTGTGCCTGGTACTGCAGCTCAAGCCAATTCAGGTGAGGTTGTAGTACTAGGCATTGGCCTGGATAAACAATGGAGGGAGCCCCTTTATTCAGCTGATCAATATTGATGGCCTAATTTAGCAGAAAATGTCCAATGTCAACCGCACGCCCTACTGTTTCCCATATACTGTGCAATCATACGTGTATCACTATACAGCACATGAGTGTATATGCTATATCCTCGGTGTACAGGACCTGACCCTGGCCAATTCAGCGACTAAACCCCGGATGAAATGTTCCACAGCGGGGTATTACCATGTGACGTTACAGCGCCTCCACCATCCTGACACCAAAATATCACAATTATCTAAAAGGCAACAAGTCTCCGGCCACGCCACATTCCTGACATGCCGCACTATTCTTAACTGCTGCATATCGGACATAGGTAACATGACAGACCCCGCACGTCCTGGCCGCGGCCCGGCTCATTACCAGGAATGTCATGTACTAGTAAGTCATATCTTATTACAGAGGGAGCCTCAAATACAGGGACAAATACAATGTACCCGTCCTTGGGGCAGAGCTACTAGTGACCGCAGGTCCCGACCATAGTGAGCTATTTAATTATCCAGTGGGCACCATATCAGGCACTTCAGTGGCACAGATCCCTTGAAAGGGATAAGAACCATTAGAGCATGTTCACACTGAGTTTTTTTGCAGGCTGATTTTGAGGCCTTAAAAAACGCCTCCCATTCATTTCATTGGGAGTCGGAAGCAGTTTTTTTTTCCTTGACCAGACATTACTAACTACTCTATATGTGAGATTACATACAGGTATGTGTGACATTTCCAAGTCAGATTGTCATTTGTCTAACTATCCACTAGATGGCGCTTCTCTACCAACAATAAATCTACGAAGACCGATTCAATGCTTGATTTTTGTAAATAAAAATGTCAAGGGTCATAGCAAACACGGGGCGACCCTATAGGCTCACAAAAGGTAGTTTTCTTTTTTAACATTTTCTTTCGCACATAGGAAATTGTGAAAAAAAAATGACAACGCTGATCACAATTTGCGTCAGCTGTACAATAAGAGGAGTCCGCTGTATAGCATCCTATAGCCGGCGGGTTAGTAAGGGGCTGGAATGAAAAGGATTAGGTGCCATAAGACTGTAAGACGAAGGCCCCTCATTGCGGAAACCCAGCAGAAAGAAACAGCGTCTCACCCAGTAAAGTGAAGGAGGATTGGGTTAATCTCATCCACATATTGTAGGGAAAAGAGCTGCCCCCTTTCCAAAAATGTGAACATTTGTTGCAAAACGTAGCCTGTTTGGTTTCGCTGCAGAATGGAGAGCTTTTTTTTCCCCTATAGATTTAATAGGAAAAAAAAAAAAAAAATGGATTTTCGCTACGTCCTGAAATTTTCAACTCTGGCCACTAATCCTAAAAACAGACGCTTACCAATTTTGCATGGATATCTCTTTGCAGCAGTCTACTCATTTACATCTACTCCCCTCGCTGTACAGAGAATGCCTAGAAAACTGTCCCAGGCTATTGCTGCCTATGGCCATGACTGTGCTGTAAAGAACATCAGTAAGTGCTGTTAGCGGAGCAGAGAAAAGGCTCCAGAAAGATGGCCGCCACCATAAGCATGTATAGAAAATAGAATAAGATTTTAAAAACTGTGTCACCTTCCCTTTAAGCCCTGTACAATGACATGTATACACTAATGGGTGCAAATATTTTAGTACCCGTCTCAGGGGTACAGGCCCTTGGTGCTTGGTGTCTATTAGATTGGATTAGCTGTGAAAGCAATGACAAGCTGGGCAGGGAACAAGCAAGCAGCGGGTGACAGATCTGTATAGGTCAGATAGGACTCAGCACCAATACAACATATAGACCACTATGGTGAGGACAGGCCCACCCCAGGGTGACGCTCACCGATGTCATTCTCAGCATCAGAGGAGTAGATAAGGGTCACCGGTATGGAAGCCCTGCCGTCAATCGTCACCCAATATACACTAAACCTATCTATTATGTCAAGAATGCAAAGCACTCGCCTAAAAATGCTCAGGAATGTCGCCAAGTGCGAGTCACAAGTGTCCCGTACAGATCCCTTACATAAGGGCAGCCATGAAGGATTAACACGTGCGTGCACACAATGGCGGCTAGATGGACAAAACACTCATCACCCTGGGCAGTACAATGAACCTCCATCATGGGAGCAGATCCTAAATTCTGCAAGGAATCCTTTAATATCCTAATTTTTGTATCACCCCACTCATGTCCATACAGATCAAGGCATGAACATGCGTGTACTCAGGATTACTGTGATACAGATGGTTGATATGTATTAGTATGGAGGGGTGTAAGCCAAAGGGCACCAGGTATCAGACCCCTATACTACCCTGCATCAGCGGGGGATCAAATACCAATGTCTGCATTCCCCCTAGGCCCCCAGGGATACGAGTATTAATTCATCCACTTCTCTAGCCTGCCCAGAATGGTCAGATTAACTTCTACACTGCCAGGGAATCAAGCACTTACCCCTCCGTACCCCTAGGCCACCAAGGATACAGGCATTACCCCATTTGATAGCCTAGACCACCAGGGATGGTTATATTAACCTCTGCACTACTCTAGTGCAATAAAACGTTAACCTCTCCAATCACCTAGATCACCAGGTATACCGACATTAGTCATTCCACTAAACCTAGACCACCAGGGACGGTTATAATAACTCCTACACTGGCCTCCTATAGTGATACAGCATTAACCCATCCAATATGCTAGACCACCAAGGATGAGAAGAACCTTTGAACTCCCCTAGGCCAAGAAATAAAGCATTAAACACAATCGTTCTCCTAGGCCACCAGGTATACTGGCCCCTCTACTACCCTAGGCCACCCGGGATACAGGCACTAATCTATCCTCTCCAGACCACCAGCGATGGTTAGATTCACTTCCACACTGCTCTCTAGTCCTCTAGGAAATCAAGGGCTTATCCTTCTTGGTCTAGGCTACCAGGGATACAGACATTAACCCGTTCAATATCCTAGACCACCAAGGATGAGGAGAACCTCTGAACTCCCCTAGGCTAAGAAATAAAGCATTAAACACAATCGTTCTCCTAGGCCACCAGCTATACTGGCCCCTCTACTACCCTAGGCCACCCGGGATACAGGCACGAATCTATCTTCTCCAGACCACCAGCGATGGTTAGATTCACTTCCACACTGCTCTCTAGTCCTCTAGGAAATCAAGGGCTTATCCTTCTACTAGTCTAGGCCACCAGGGATACAGACATTAACCCGTTCAATACCCTAGACCACTGGGGATGGATATAGTAACCTCTGCACTACCCTAGGCCGGCAGGTATGCTAGCATTAGCCTAGTCCACCGCAGATACATATGGTCACGCCTATGTTAGGACCACAAAAGTGACCTCCATTCCCCTAGGCCACCAGTGATATGAGCATTTAACCATTTACTATCCTCGAGCATTAGGTCTGGTTGTATTAAGTTCTGCGCTATCCTCAGCAACTATTTCAAAGGCATCAAAATAAAATAAGGCAAAAAGTTGGTCCCCGCTAGGAGACTCGTAGGCACGCGGGCTACTGAGCCTCGATGTCTAGAGCCCCTGCTGTACAATGAGACGCAGCCGCCATCATAGACATCCATCACACGCAGAAGAGGAGCATTAACCTCCGCTCGACCAGAACGTAGACTCTTCTATTGTCATGTCCTCATCATATGGTAATTGACGAAAAACAAACACAATGTCGTCAAGGCCCCTGACATACTTTAAGGAATTCACATCAATGGCAGATGCTTTCAGACCTTTAAGTGGGATTTTCCTTATATAAACATAACCTCCCTAAGAGGACAGGAAAGAACAAAAGATGGACGCTGGAAGAGGAGTCCCGAGCCAAAAACCTCTTCAGTAAATATCCTATACAAACAGGAGCTGTCAGCGGCCGCGCATATCAGTCATGGCCGCCGGCGCATTCCCCATCAGTCATATACACCTACACCCCATCAATGGGAAACACATTACAACTATGAGAGGACTTGCAGCAGTTCTCCCTTTACTATACGGCCACGTTTTGTCAGAAACTAAACTTTTTAAAGGGACGGTGACAAATGGAGCAATACTAAGAGGATAGCTGCACGTCCATAAAATGCATTCGTTTACTTGCATCCTGACCTTTAAAGGGGTCTATAAGATAGGTCATCAATTGAAGATCAGCGGGGGTCAGACACCCAGGACCTCATCAGATCAGCAGGGTCATGGCTGGGTTCACATCTGTGGCAGTTTAGACATGTGGGCACCCGACAGACCCCATTATAGTCAATGGGATGTGGCGGTGTCCGGGTGTCACTTCTGTTTTAGTGGTCCAGGTCTCCGTCGGTCAGGTCCCCCAGTGGACCCGAAGAATGAGACCATGGTGCTAGTGTGAACCTAGCGTCACAAGCCATGTGAGATCACATTTATTGGTGACATGGTCTATCCCATTCAAATGAATGGGTCTGAGCTGCAATACCAACCACAACCACTATACAAAATTCTGTTTGTTCACCTAAATACAGTGGTCACTTCACAGCAGGGTCCTGAATGTGGGACCACCGCTGATCTGCAACAGATGACCTAGAATAAGAAGAGCTCATCCATTGATAAACCTGGAAGATCCCTTTAATGTTGAGTGTCATGAACACCTCCTGCCCATATACAATGAATTGTAATACATGTTAATGGTGGCCGTGAAAACATCGACCATGCTCTATTTATCCCTGATGTCATTGATCCCTCCATACATTGTAATGGATAAGGGATCCATGAAATCAAGTACCCACTGGGTGCAAAAAAAGCTGTGGAAATTGAATGTTATTCAGCGCCATTTTGCACCTTGGTCATGTGAATATAGGATTAGTCTGCCGGCTGTGACCTTCAATAAGATGCCACAGACTATGAATGGGGTGGCATGGAGCGGGCTTGACCACTTCCTAGTCACAGTCCATGTGGAGGAGAGACCCTGTTCTGGAGATCTGTTGGGAGACCCAAAGTTCAGACCATTACCAATCATTAACTATAATACTTTTAGATCTGGGTGCACTGGACAGAACGGATGTGGCTATCTGCTGCAAATGGCGGCCATCCCCTGGTACAGTGACATCCAATGAGTCCTTTTACCAGTGCACACGCTGAATGTATAGACAGGACAGAGTGAAAGTCGCCTTATGGTGCACGACCCTCTCCAGCATCTCCATGGTGCACATTTTCCTTTGCACAATGCTACATGCGACAGGTCAGTGATCGGCTGGAAACAAGGCTCAGGCATGCTGAATTATACAGTCTTGTGCACAGGGATTGCATCTTAGGAGATCCACTGTCTAACTACGAACCGATTGACTGTTTCTTACAAGATGTCAGCGCTCTGGCACATGAACTCACCTCCACGGTTTCCGTTCTCTTCATCCTGCAAGACATAAGGTTGGAAAAGAATAAGTACCGGTATATGAAACGTCCATACACGGTTCTATGCAGAAAAACATTACTTCTGTGCTATACCTAGTACAGGGCTTGAGAGAGAAGAGCAGGACACAGGGTTTATCTACTTGGTGTCCTATAATTCCCTGGGTCATGCTCGGTCCTCATGTCCTGCGCTGGCTAGACTTGCCCTATCCACGCTGAACACATGCATGCTCAGTCACACACTGGGTGGCTGTAAATAGGAAGCCGCCTTAAATAGGGTATCCGGGACTTTTTAATTGAGGAGCCATCCTCGGATGGGGGTCTGACACCTGGAATCACTTGTTTGATGTGGCATCCATACCCTGAGCAGTGCTGCTGTTTCACAGGCCATGTGATGTGACGTTCATTGGTCATATGGGAAGGGGCTGGATCTGCAATACCAAGCATGGCCACTAGACTATGTACGGCAGTGCAACCCCACCGATCACATATCAATAACCTATCCCTTACAGATAGGTCTTCAATATAAAAGAGTCCTAGAATACCCTCTGAATATCAGAAAATGGTCTCGAGTTTGGGTACTGCTGTATGAGCAGGACTAGAATGCCCCTCCGATTTTGTGGTCTTGGTCTGTCCTGGTCATATTACTCTGCAGCCATGTAACACAATCCCCCCCCACCCATAGCAATGCCTGGCCCACCATATCTCTCATTTGCAAAAATCAATGGGCGACTGGAGAGGTAGTGAGTGTAATAAGCTGCAATACCAGATCTAACCAACAGAAAGGTGTGGCGCTGTTTTTCTCCAATTCCATTAAACCGCTTTAAGATCCAGTAACTCTTTGAACGTCTCCGTGCTTGATGAAAGTATACAATGTTGGCACTTTTTGGGGAAATTTAGCTATAGTTCTGTCATCATTCAATGGCTTGTGACATTCCACAGGAAAACTTCTTACACAGCGCAATGACTTTGACATGAAGGAGGATCTGCGTCCCGTTTTTCCCGCTCGGCTCTTATGTCTTGTGGGAAATAAACATAAGGAGCTTTTCGGAGTTCTTAAGAAATGACACCAAAAAGCTGCAGCTGACAAAGGAATCCACAGAAGACTAAGGAAAAAAAAAATCCTTGGCAGCCCGGTCAAGTACCAAACAGGAAGGGATTATCACTTGTAAGACGGGTGTATAAACAGACACGAGCGGGATCTGCGGGATGTTAGCGAGAACATGTATCTCTGATAAATCTCTATCTACAGTACAATATGAGGCTTTCCTGCCGCAGGATATCGTCCTCCGCTATGGCGCTCACAGAAGAAAAAACAAGCGAGGGAAGTGGTACAGTCAGGAGTTCAGGCCGCTCTTGGCAGCCACAACCAAGGAGGCATCCTCAGAGGTCACGCAAAAATACACCGACCCCTGACGGATCCTCACTTGCTTATATTCTCCAGGAATACCTAGAGGAATAGGTCTTCCAATTGTAGAACTTCTATAATATCAATAAGATTAGAAAAAAATTGTTCTGTTGTCAGCTCCACAAAATAGCGCCGCTATTGTCCATAGGTTGTTTTTGGTACTGCACCCTATCCCTAATTAAGGCTGAGTCCGCATGTTCAGCTTTTATGTTGCAGATTTTGCTGCAGTTTTTGGAGCCAAAGCAAAAAAAATGCAACAAAATCTGCGCAAAAAAAAAAAAAAAAAAAAAAAAAGCTGCATTTCCAATGTGGGGCTTCAGCCTAAAGGGGTTATTGCAGTACGTCAAAAAACATGGCTGCTTTCTTCTTCACGGGAAGTGACATATCTATTGGTCACGTGACCATGCTGCCGCTCAGTCCCATTTAAATGAATGCAGGTCAGTTCAGGGGATCATAACACTCCTTTACAGGGGTATAGAGACTTACAAGCCATTTTTGCTCCACTGGGAGATTACAATACAATGTAGTGATCCCCCCGTGATGTGAACCACAACTGTAGAGTAGTTGCCATACGGACACTATAGACTTGCATCTCAAGTCTTTGGTCCCATGGCAATGTTAAAGCTCAGTCTCATTAAAATGAATGGGACTGAGCTGCAGAATGGCCACATGACCAATGGATGTAATGTCACTGGCCTGGAAAGTGGAAGAGGAGATCGCATAAGTGCTGTAAGCTCTTCAAATCTGCGCTGATCGGTGGGGGTCCCTGGTGTCAGACCAGGCCATTTATTGCTTGCCTTGCCTAAGAATAAGTGCCCAATATCATACAATATAGTGCACGTAGATTTGGAGAAAATCTTATGCAAACGAGGTAGTTGGTGCAACTACAGTGCTCAAACTCCATGCAAAGGTGCAGCAGAGGGAACGTGTCAGGGGAAGGGACGTCATGCTCAGAAAAATTGAAAAATCACAAAACCAACCCTGAGACAAGCGGTGACTCATGGCTGACACTTATCAGCGGGCGCAGGCAGTGTAAACAAGGCCCAGGCACGTCTATGTAGGAGCGCAGACACACTTCACTTTCTCCTGACTATAGAGCTGGAACAACATTTATTAGATGTGATGACGAAAATATTTCACCCTTTCCGTCACCTTGTTAGTAACTTCACACTGTAAGGCTGCGGCCACACGTAACGGAGACGCAGCGTTAGAACGTACCAGAAAACAATGTAGGATCTGGTGAGAGGGATCTAATATTGCCCAGAGAAGTTGAGTGATCTATTGGTTTCCAACACACAGATCAGTATCTTCAGCTTCGTCATGCCTTCCATGTTCCGACTAGACGTACCCCCCTGACAGTTGCTTACAATACCCATATTACTGTCAGTCTGACCATATATGATAGACATGAGGTCAGAAATGGGATTAGGATTTCCATTCACTGACTGCAAGATGGTCAGCTCCGACCAACATACTGATGGCTCCTCCTCATTTCCCTTGCTTTGGCCTCTAATATTTCATCTGACGGCTAAAGCAAGCGTCCATCATCTATATTAATAAGTGACAACTTCCTACAGTATGTGTGTGCAAGGTTATAGGGAGCCAGCAGAGAGCAGGAGAGAACTGGGTAACTAATGGGTCTTACAGGATAACAGAAATAAAGGGTTAATGGTTGAGCAGTCACTTGTGCTGCTGACTTTGGGTCACGAGGGACCAGTGCTGCCCGCGGCAGCTGCTCAGAGGGCGGGTAAGAGCCCATGGGAATGGTAGGTGGCAAGGATGAAGTGATACATAAATGAACATCGCTCCTACCGACTGCATGGAAGGGGGAAATCTGACGCATTGACAGCAATGTAGGTGCTGTAGTACTGCCAAAAGGTGGGCCGCAGGTGTCAACATGGCTGCCGCCTGGATGTGTCCGCAGCTGTGGTTTACCCCCAACATGCCCTCAAGGAATTGTAGTTTTTGCAATAGGATAGGTTTGACTGGAGCCATGGTTTACTGCCCCATTGAGCGGAGGGCCGGAGGCGGTGGAAACACATTGATGACTGTATTGTTTTAAAGGTAAAGCTGCTTTTTACCTGCAGCCCCCATTAAAGGGGATTTCTGGACTTAGCACTTTTCAAACTGCTCGCTAAAGGGGTCCTTAGGAGACGTTATCAGTTCAATATGGACGGGGGTCCAACACCCCATATCCCTGCCCCTCAGTTGTCAATAGATTGCAGCATTTGGGTGAGTGTGGACATAACACCAAGTGCAGCGCCTTACATTGTATAGTGGCCGTACTTGGTATCGCAGCTCAGCCGCTTTCACTTGAATGGGACTGAGCTGTGAATTGACCATGTGACTTATAAACGCGACGTCAAGTGTCCTATGAAGCGGAAGCCGCGCTATTGCTTCAAACAGGTGTGTGTGTGTATATATGTGTACATACATAAGGATATACCTGTGTGTCCTTTCCAAGAGCCCTGCCCCATAATTGTGTGATTGATCTTAATGTAAATGGACGGCCATCTGTTTTTATCCATTTTTTGCATCTGGTAAAAGGATCTGCTAAACTGATGTAACCAGTGGCGTTACTAGGAATTGCAGGGACTTTTTGACCAACTCCGAAGACCCCGACTGACCCTCCTCCCACTTTGCTGCGCACTCTATTATGCCCCATAGTGGCCCCTGCACACAGTATTATGCCCCATAGTGGCCCCTGCACACAGTATTATGCCCCATAGTGGCCCCTGCACACAGTATTATCCCCCATAGTGGCCCCTGCACACAGTATTATGTCCCATAGTGGCCCCTGCACACAGTATTATGCCCCATAGTGGCCCCTGCACACAGTATTATGCCCGATAGTGGCCTCAGTACACAGTATTATCCCCCATAGTGGCCCCTGCACACAGTATTATCCCCCATAGTGACCCCTGCACACACTATTTTGCCCCATTGTGGACACCCATGAACAATTATTATACTCTGGGGTCCTTTCATACGCCAGAGTATAATAATCGAAGACCAAGGGTGGGAATACCAACATAAAAAGCAGTGTTGCTTACCCTTCCCTGGCTCCGCTGCATTCCTCAATGGTGTCGGCCATCTTCCATGACGTCTGGGATGTCACATGACCCGGGACGCAGGACTCAGTCATGTGATGTCAGGGACGGCACAGAAGTAGACCCGAAGCCTGCCTGGACCCGGAGAGGTAAGTAAGAGTGCTTTTTATTTTCCCTTACCTTTCCTGGTCCTCTGATCATTATACTCAGGGGTCTGAAAAGAGCCCCAAGTATAATAGTGTTTGTGGGGTCCGCGGCGTCACTTACCAATCCCGGCCCCATTCTATTGAAAGGGGGTGGAGCTGCAATAACATCACAGCCCTCAGTTGAGTGACGCTATTTCTGTAAGGAATAAATATAATATATATATATATATATATATATATATAGATAGATAGATAGATAGATAGATAGGAGATAGATAGATAGATAGATAGATAGATAGATAGATAGAAGACTTATTCTTCTAATCTCCTATTGCAATCCATTGACCTAGGCCAGTGTACCATACACAGCACCTGCAGGACAACAGGAAGGAATTTCCAAGTCTCGGACTATTCTGTTACTTGACTGTTTACTCAAGTACCAAGGACAGACAGTATTTGGCAAGTGAAGACCCTCCACAATGCCAGCGCTACTACCCGGTCGGGGTGGCATTCCAGAATCTGAGCAATGTTCCAGGACAGGGAACAAAACAAGTCGGCGACAAATTACTCATTAACCAAAGAAATCGCTGCGAAGGATCTGACAAAGGAAGTCTGGTCGCAATAAAACAAATAAAAAGTGAAGGAGACTGGGTCACAGATCGCGGATGATCACACTCACCTTTACTGAAGTCTGGACTGCAGACTCAGGCGGGTAAACAATGAAGTGCCTTAATGTAAAACCAAAGCCCTCGGAGGCCCTCCGCAACATAACATTCTTCGGACCGGGCCAGCTGAAGACTTCCTCCTCCGTCGGCGATACCATCTCACTGTGCTCTCTTCCATCTTTGTTTTTCGACACCTGTAAAGAAAGCAGCGTTGTTATTAAAAACGGCAAAAAAAAGGCAATAAAAATCTGCAGAAAATTAAATGCACATCACAAATTTTTAAAAAAATTAAATATACAATTGTCTAATAAATTCTTTCCGGTGACGGTTATAACAACAAAAGCGGAGGACGCACTGAACCTTCGCAGCAGACATCCCCTTTGTTCCATCACAGGGTAAGGAGATTCATTCCTGGCCTCAGCCATATACATAGTACTACATTCAGACGGCGGCAGCTGCTACTCTGGCTCAGTTCTGACCTTTTGCCCTGCGTCCCTCCCCCTTGAAAACAAGCCCACATTCTGCAAATTCTGTCACCGGAGATAACAATCTGTATGTTGAACA
Organism: Leptodactylus fuscus; assembly: GCF_031893055.1. Classification (NCBI taxonomy): domain Eukaryota; kingdom Metazoa; phylum Chordata; class Amphibia; order Anura; family Leptodactylidae; genus Leptodactylus; species Leptodactylus fuscus. The sequence goes on along the minus strand of NC_134268.1, from coordinate 203,819,206 downwards.
AGTCATTAACTGGCACTGGCGAACCACAGAGACTCCATACCCTGAGCTACCAGACACACTGGGTGACGTCACAGGGGCTTCTGCAGGGTGACAACGTTCCTATATAGGACAGAACCTAAAATTAGGAAAGCATCCTCACAATTTTACTTAAGAATAACATTTTGTCTCTTAAAAGGGAAATCCAACACTAAAGAAACCTGGAAATTCGGCCTCCTGTTCATAGAGATCTCTCTCGTCCCCAATGCTGCGAGAGAACTCTCCATCTTCTTCAGGAATGGCCTCTTCACGCGTCTTCTTCCGGCGTTGGGGGTCTAACTTCTAGGAAGATGAAGGTGGAGCTGGAAAGTTCTCTCGCAGCATTGGGGACACCCCCAGTGCTGTTTGAGTGCTGGGCCCGCCCATTGTGCTGCGAGAGAACTCGCATACCAACAAAAACCTCCAAATTGAGATATTCTACAGTCTGAAAAAAAGGGGTGAAGATGCGGAGCAGAGAACCCCCTCTATTAACCACCTAATTGGTATATGCATAAACACGAAGGCAAATTGTGCCCATTACAATAGGGCAAGGGGCATTTTAGTTTTCGCCTGAAAGGCCTGTCATCTCATCGCGTGATAATTGAATCTGATGTCATTGTTACACGGTATTTCCATCCTCACACATTATTGAACTCGCCAATTGAAGGTCAATGTTTTCTGCATCCCGATGGGATTACAAGACCAGGGCACACGTCATAAGAGGCTCCTATTGTTCTCTGTACACGACTGTCCGAAAAAACGGGCAATGAGCAGTGATCTGTACATATAGCAGTCACCCTCCGCACTGCCGGCATCATGGGAGATCTGGAGTGGTGAGTCTGTAGACAAGTCACCCCATCAGATCTGGAAGAAGTAAAATCACATTGTTATTCCAAGTGGATTCCTTCTCCAGAATAAATGTTTATTTACAGTTTCGGAATGAGCAGAACATGTACCGAACCGTTCGTATTGGCAGCGTATGGCTGTGGGATGTCGCCAAAAAGACGGCACAAAACAACGATAAAAGTGGCAGATGTTTGTAAAGACTTCAGGAGAGATTGGTCAAAAAGAAGAGGAAAAATTAAGTAGTTGCTTATACAGGAAGCATCATATGTGCGCCATCATATGGTGCCTCCGGGAGGCGCTGTAAAGCCTCTAGATGTAATGCAGTACTGGCCTCACTTTAGGGATCCCAAAAACAACTCAGGACACTTCTTATTCAGTTCCATTTTGCGCCCAGGGTCTCTGAAGGAAATCAATGGAGGCGCACGGGCATCATCCATAGGCCAGAGGAAGCTAAGGGGGAGATCACAAAGTGGATTTTGTAGTGCTTTTGGGAGGAATACACCCACAGATGGGGCAGAGTCTACCCCCCCCCCTCCATTTCAATAAATGGGCAGCGGATTTTTTGTATCAAATTCCAAGGCAAAATTTCCCTGTGTGAACTTATCCTTATGGTCCTTAAAGTGGGTTTCACACAAATTTTGGCACATATTCCGTATTGAAATCTGCATCCAATCCAATGCTAATCCACACACTATGCATGTAAATAGTGTTCACGCAATGCCGTTCCCATGCCATCAAAAACTTTGGCGCAGATCTTTTTGCGTACTACATTTTTTCCATGGGTTCTGCATGAAGGAGCATACGATCTGTGAATGTTCAAACATATTTATGAGTGATTTTTTTTTTTTGGTACGGGTTCCTCTACTAAATATGCGCCAGATTAGATATGATATGGGAACACAACCTATAGCGAACACACCGAAGGAAAGTCCTCATCCCCAAATAACCAGTGTACAGCAAAGCAGATGTGAACCCGGCCTTAGATCAGTGATCCATAGCTCAAACATGGCGATCATATGGTTAATCCTACAGGCCTGCACTGGGTCTTTACACAATAGAGGCCTCATCAATTCTCTCCCATAGTGAAATGTTATCTTATGTGTCCAACTGTGCGGCCTTATCACATAAAACTACAACTGCAGCAAGCCAGGGTATCAGTGTGTGGTGAACCTGATAGCGAATCACACCGATGAGAGTGTTTGTCCATACTGGGGGGCCCCCATGTACAGAGTACAGTAATAATCATTATACATGCACCTCACCAAAAGACCCCAGTGTATGACCCAGCCAGGGGCTGTCAATGTTATGTCACGGCTATATGCAGGGTAATCTGTTCCTGGAAAAGCTATGTGACAAATATGGCTACCTCTAACATAGGCTGTAATACTTTGCAAGACGTGTTAAGGAGCCTGAGGATAGGCAAGGGCATGACGTTGTATTGGTGGCCTTAATTTTCCAAAAAACTGGTGTAAGTCAGGTGAAAATCCATGGAAAATAGAATGGACGCCATCTGTGTGTTTTCCGTGCATACTAGGATTAGAATAGACAGAACGAGCCACAAAAATAGTCAAGACGGGACCGGTTCCTTATTTTGCACCATGGTCCTACGGCCTCCAAACAGATTTGTAAACGCCACAGATTTTTTTTTTTTTGTAGATTGTGAGCCCCATATAGGGATCACAATGTATGTCTTTGTAGAATGGGAGTTATCCACGCAAACACAGGGAGAACATACAAACCCCTTTCAGATGTTGTTCCTGGCAGGATTTGAACCCAGGACTCCAGCGCTGCAAGGCTACAGTGCTCGCTACTGGGCCACCGTATTGTCCACAACGCTACGGATTTGTGTATGGGGTCAAGGAACTGAATATTCCATTACTATGGATCCATAACACACAGCGTATTTACCAAACCTACAGTTGTGGGTCCGTTGCCTAAGGCCTCATGCCCACAACCAAATGTTCAGGCCGAGAGGGTTCCAAATTTTTAAGGAAAGGCACCGAGATGACGACAGTTCGATTTGTTAATGCTCCAAAATCCTCGAAATAGAACAGAGCATAGGAATTACCCCCATTTAAGTTAATGGGGTATTGTTTGAGTCATGGGAATAAGTTGTGAATTGTGTTATAAACCGGTATCATGACTCAGATGTGAACAGAGCCCAAGACTACGTACATACTGAGCGAAAACCATAAAGCCGGAGCTAAATGGCGCCTCACAGCGATTCAGGCGGTCGTAATGTGACTACATAGCCCTCACCACAGGCCTAACGGGTCATAGGCTCTGTTGATCCAAGACTGTGACTAATACAAAAATGGCCGCCTGAGCGGGGACCCCCAGCGGTGATCTAAAACAACTTGGGGCCTGCGGGGTTTTTTTCACGTAACGTTAGGAGCACCATATTATTAGGAAGCCTCGGATATCTTCAAAATGGCCGCCTAAACCTATAACATGACAGGAATTTCACAGAAGATTTGCTGCAGATTTTATTAGCAATTTACACAACAACTACTACAGGCGGTGCAGTATGGCGGCCGCACGGTTACGTATAGAGCAGGATTTCTAATACCGCTCCGTAAAACTGAGGAGATTTTGCTATTATGGTGTGAGAGAAGTTGCTCGGAGCTGCAGGTGACAGAATGCCATTTTTTTTCTAGTCAGGCCGGATCTATTGGCAGGCGGCGCGGCCTCTGAATAGAGCACAAACAGCAGCTCCCCATTGCATTGTGTGGCCATGGCAACAAGGGCCCGAGCCCAACGGGTGGTGGGAGGAGGCGGCGCGCGTCCCCATGCCAAGCTCTGTGGGAAGAACACTGGCAGTCTCTGGCGACTAGGCCTCCATAGCCGAGCACCACCTGAGACGGCGCAGGGAGCGGGGCCAGATCACTTACAAAGCCCTGATATTGAGCCTGAAATGGAGATTAGAGAGCAGGAGCTGCTGAACAATGGAGAAGGGAGGTAGCAGAATACGAGAAAACCTCAAACCCTGCACATCCCACCATTTTAGTACAGGATTTGCACGTCTGGCCGCAACGCCAGTGGCTGAATACCTCCGAATTTAGGGGGTGGATTGCACTTTTATTAGGAGTGTTGGCTGCGACACAAAATCCGCAAAATCCAGTTTACCAGCTTTGCAAAACTTTGAAAGTTTGACATAAAAAAAAAAAAATACAGCTAGTTGACCAGCATAGCAGCACATCTTTCTGCAGATCTGCTGCATACGCGACGCACAATCGCCAGCCCGGTCCTCGGATTTCTACAGTAGAAATACACGCCCAATTTTAACACGTGGACACGAAAATACTTCACAATCTACTTTCCTGTCCGCATGCTCCGTGCAGAGATCTCGCGGCAAGCACACGGACCCCATTATAGTCTATGGGGTCCGTGTGCTTTCACTGCACTCCGCTTGCAAATGCGTTCGGTAGTCTGTTCGGGGGGTGTGGTCTCCTCGAACGTATTACTAAACGCAGATGTGAACCAAGGGTAAGGCCTCATGCACACAACCGTAGGTTTTATCCACGACCGCGGATAAAAATATGGCCCCATTCATTTCTACGGACCCAGATGCACGACCGCCATTTCTCCAAATACCTCTGCCATAACGAATACATCCACGGCAGTGCTACATCCTCACTATGCCATTGTGCATCCTTTGCTTGGATTTATTTTACTCGCTGCTCCTTGTGTCACTTATTTACATACAGAGACTAGGTGAACAAACTGCATTTCCCATGACTCAACTCTGAGTACCCCTCCCTACCCCAGTCTTTCCTGCAATGAAATCACAGGTAATAAATCCCTCCCACATGCAAAGTCACGTACTGCTGTGATGTTTAGATTGCTGGCTAAACTGCTTACAGGGAGGGGTAGTGAGCTTGGAAATAAATCGTCACAGCTGAGGTGAATGCCCTGCAAAATAAATCAGATAAATGGTGCAGAATTTAAACTATGCATTAAGAAAGGTTTTGTTTATTGACGTATCCGGTTATTTGGCCCAAATTTTTCATGACATAGATAAGACCCGCATAAAAACTAATAGAAATGCAGATTATTTTTGCTAAACAAGAGAAAGGGAACATCTAGGGGTGCAGGGATCCTATGGTGGCTAGTGCACTACGATGGAGCTGTGCTATACCCACTACATGCAGTGTTATAGTATATATTACAGGTAGTCAGTGACTATCCTCAGCAGAGCTGGCAAGCACGTTCTCTCATTTATCGTCCTCCAATAAAGACACATTTATCGCGGTGGTTTTTCCCATTTCTCGTCACCCCCAGTCAGTTAAGAGAGATAAATGAGTGTGATTAAATCTGGGCTGCAGCTGCACCGGCCTGAGGAATCCCCCGGGAGGGGAGAGGATTATGCAGGGACTAGATAGGGCAGATCCAGCTCATATGATATTACAGCTCACGCTATGGGGCTCCCGATCAATACAGCTCTGCTGGAGAGGTCTGGCCTGGCGGTATAACCGCACACTACTGCACTAGGCCTCATAGGCTTAGAAACGTCTAGCAGGGAAATCCTAAGGCTTTCGAGGCTGCGAGGTTCTAGCTATCTAGGTACGGATACACCTTAGTTTCTGTTCAGACTATAAAGGCGGCTGCAATGCTGAGGATGGATCGGACACATTGACTTGTAATGGGGTCTGTCAGGTTCCATAATTTTATTGCATCATGCAGCAGAAATCTACTGAAGCATGATCCAAATATAAGTGATGACCAAAATGTGAATAGTCCTCTATGTACAACAGTACTGGGAAAAATAAAAATCTCATATTATATATATATATATATATATATATATATATATATATATATATATATATATATATATATATATGAGTTTGTCTGTTCTTTATGCGCGACCAATCGACTGGACCGATCTTCACCAAAATTGGCACACAGGTACATCAGGTGTTCGGGAAGGTTTTAAACTGGGTCCAAAGCTCTCTAGGACGTACCAGTCCTGAGAAAGTATGCACAAAGAAAAACCTGCATTAGCCAATAGAAGCCTGCAAGTCTTTCACTCATATTCCAACTGACATACACACAGTCACGTGTCCCTCATCAGACAATAGAAGCTCGCAGGCACTTAGTCTCCACATGCACACAGTTTTACTCCAGGTTTCTATAACAACACAAATTTTTATTCACTGCTGTAGGTCAGCATTAAAAAGGGCAGGGATGACACTGTTACACAAGGTCACATACACACAACTTTACTCCAGGTTTCTATAACAACCAGCCGCAGGATTTTCACCGATATTCAAACTGATACAATCACATGACGCTTAGGGACCAATGAAAATCGCAGGTTCTTCAGTCTTCACATACACACAAACTTTACACCAGGTTTCCATAGCAACCAATCTATTCTTATGGGGCCACTACACAAACAAAAAAGGAAATCTACCCGTGCAAAGTCGGGTCCTTCAGCTAGTTAGTGCATGTGTTAATATAAATATATATATATATATATATATATATATATATATATATATATATATATATATTAAAAAGATTTTGCCCCTGCCACTAGAGAGCAGATCATATATATTACAAACATTTAATGAACGGCATAAACAGTACAATCATTTTTTAAACAGAATTAAACTGGGAATTTTAAGTATTTTGCAATACTTATCAGCCCAAAGTAATACCATATATACCCGAGTATAAGCCTGATTTTTCAGCACAGTTTTTGTGCTGAAAGAGCCCCCCTCGGCTTATACTCGAGTCAAGCAAAAATAATTTTTTTATTTTTATTTTTTTTATTTATTTATTTTTTTTTGGGGGAGGGGGTGTCTATGAACAGCCGCAATAGTAATGTATAGAATCTCCCATAAAATGCTGGAAAAAAAAAAAGCTTTAAAAAAATAAATAAAATAAAACTTGGAAATCCCTCCTTTCCCTAGAATACATATAAAAGTAGAAAATGACTGTGAAACACATACACATTAGGTATCCCTGTGTCTGACAGTGCTCGGTCTACTGAATATAGGGGATCTGCAGTGCTCCTGTTCCATCGGGAAGGGGTTAATAGGAGCACTGCAGATCCCCTATATACAGCCAGGCTGAATTCCAAGTGGGGAAAAAAATCCCAGTCCTCAAGCTCAGGGAAGGGGCAGACAGACAACCAAAACACCCCCTCCCCTTCCCCATCACCCAGCATCTACTGCACCCAAAAACTACGACCATTTTAATTTTTGAAATTTTCCAGTAGCTGCTGCGTTTCCCCCCTCGGCTTATACTCGAGTCAATAAGTTTTTCCAGTTTTTTGTGGTAAAATTAGGGGCCTCGGCTTATATTCGAGTATATACGGTAAGTCTAAATGGACTAAACATACATATACTGGATATCACACAGCCTGCAGTGTGACTAGAGGATAAAACTGGAAAAAGTGATCACATGATTAAAGAGCTTGCTAAATAAGTGCAAGACTAAACTATAGGCATGCAAAGCACTCTTAGCAGCCAACACAGGGATTAATCCAGGGGATCATCTGCTCCTTACACCAGCATACTCCCAGTATACCAAGGAAAAGATGGACACACTATGGACGTCCTTCCAAATAATGCGAGTGGGTGCGACTATTTATACTCCTGTTTTTCTCATTTTTATGAATGTATTACAAGAATCTTAGCAAGTCATGCACAACACATAATGACGCACACACATTTGCCCATCCAGGTGCCAGAAGACTGAGCCCAAAGCATGCCCGGGCACCAGAAATAGAAAGAGCAAATGAGATGACTTGACATGTGCTCCAAAATTAGGATGGGTTTATCCTTATATTCAAGAACACAATGAAAGCAGCATATATGGCATATTTGCAGGGACATATGGCATTGCGAGGGTCTCTCAGAATTGTATTACATTCCTGGGTAAATTCTGAGGCTGCTGAATCAATACACCCTCACGAGACTGACTGCAATGTAATCCTGCACCCTGGTAATGGACAGCTCTGGTGACAACTGCACGGAGCGGCCATTGCTTCCCCATGAAGAGGAGGACAACCAATGCATGAATGTCAACACATAGCTGATGTGGAACTACAACTGCCATAGTGCTGCAGATCTGACAGCGGTAATGGTGGCTGTGAGGGTGCTCTCCGGCCTTCCGGATACTATCAACAACATCATTTGCATTAGGCATATATAAAGGGGTAGAAGTGATGACATTCCATCCCTTAACATTTGGTAGGAGCCTGACCTGTGGGACTACAATCGATCCGGAGTTTTTCCAGTACAGTGACACTCACAGCCACCTGGTAGTGCAGGGAATTACAGCCAGCCCCATTCACTTGAATGAAGCGCCACTGTGGCCCCTTCATTCTAGGGGTCAGGGTTTTTAGGTATCACACCCCCACTGGTCAAATAGTGAAGCCATCCTAGAGATCCGCCACCACAAATAGAAGCCACGGGGATCCAGAGTGGGTACTGGGTATTTAGGCACTGTACAAGGCTGGCTGCATAACTGGAACCAGCACCCCACCCTTGAAGCCCTCCGCTGCCTCTCGTGTGTTCAGAGGTAGCTACCCCGTGTTATAGGGCCTTGCCTGACAATCTGCTAGCCCCTATAGCACTGTCACTTGCCCGCGGTCTGAACTTCTAGGCACTGAACTTAAAAACCCTGCAGGAAAACGCAGGTACACAGATTTGCTGGAGAACCCCTTTAAGTACTGGTGACCTATAGGTCATCCATATCTGATCAGTGGTGGTCTGATACCTGGGACAGCCATAGATGAGCTGAGCAACGCCAGTGATGTCATGTTTGATGGGACTGAGCTACATACAGACCGCTTGACGAAGGAAGTGAATGAGGCCGAGCTACAATATTATACAGCGTACAGAGACTCTAGTCCTCACCCAAATGATGCATTCTCTGAGCAGCTGATAAGGGGGTGCCGGGTTTTGGACCACCACCGATCTGATACCGATCCATTCTGAGGATTGGTTATCCATATTACAATCCCTTTAAAAAGGGGTTTCAGCAATAGAAGAAGAGTCATTGTAGAATGAAAACTTCTGCAATTTCTTTGGGCTGGGTCCACATTCGTGTTGGAGTCTCCACCAAAAATAAAAAATTTCACCCCGCACTTTCAGTTTGGCCCTATAATCAATAAGTTCAATTGGGTTCTGTAGGTCTCTACTATTTTAGTGGTCCATCTGTTCGTTGTTCTGGTCCTCCAATGGTCCAGAACAACGGACGTCCCGACACTATCAGAACATTTTGTGTAGCAATTCCTCCCGGTTTCCATGTCGTCCACTTGCAGTCAGTGACTACTTCATATACATGTGATGATCACATAGCTGGAGCTTGCTGGGGGTGCGTGTACGTCGCCTCCAGCCATGCACTCTGTATACACACCAAGTACATGTGCTTCACCTGTACAAGTCCCAAATCCGAAAACTGTGGTCATTTACGGTAAAGAGGCCTCCATTAAGAGTAGGGGGATATACAGAGCACACCTATGCAGGACAAGACTGGTCACCATTCACACACAGCAGTCAGATCTCAACTTGACCCTATTTTATTAGTCAGTTCGTTATTAGGCGCCGGCGTTGTATAATACGGTCGCGTTGTATTATGTGCTCACATTGTGCACATTTTTTTATTCATTCCCTGGGAACAGAAACAAAAGGAGCCATCCAGAGGCTGGCAGAGGCGCAGGTAATGGGTTCACACATGCACAGATCTGCCGGAGCGCTGCGGAACGTGCTGAACTTGCCAGTAACGCGGTCACAGGGAGATTTTACCCAGAATTCCCAAGTATAATAGGAGGAGAGAGCAAATAGTAACAGGACTGGGGTAAAGTTTATAGGACAAGGTAAACGCCTTCATCCACATACAGGTTAGATCATGACTGGCAACATCACAGGACACAACCGCTATAATACAGAGGTGCAGATCGCTCCCCTTACACCCAGGGCTACGGACACCATGGGGAACTTTATACCGACTCCAACTACAATGCTACTCACATCAGTAATGCAAGACACCTAGCCAGAAGGACAAAGCCTGCAGAATTAGGAATGCAGCTCTGAAGGATAATACCGCATTAGTGAATAAAAATTGAATTTTTTTTTTTCTATTCAAAGTTTAATATAAAACTTTATGTATGTTGAAATAAAAAATAAATAAAAACCATCGGCACATTATACATCGAAACGTTTTAAGGCCCAGCATCTAAAGTGATGACTCCGCCAGAAAGAATGAGCATGGCCCTGCTTCTTCGGAACAAACGGCTCCCGGAAAAAAGCACTGACCGGCTCCCATTGATTCCTTTATAAGTTTTGGAGTACCCCTTTACCAACTGCAACCTTTTATGGGGCGATTCAATGTGATCATCGGAGTACTTGTGCAAGTTTGCGATAATCTAGAACTTCTCCCTGTTCCAGTGACCCGGCTCCGGTAAAGGAGGCCAGGAGATAAACAGCGGAGACCACTGGCCATGCGGCGACCAACCAAGCCATGTTTACAAACTGAGTAAGTGACTGTGAAATACCAATCTCAGCAGGACACAGAGCAGCCCCGCGCCTGACCAGTCATGTGTCTGGGTAATGTGCCATGGTCTGCGGGAGCCTTTGAAATGTCCCATTTTATTGCTACAAGGTGCATTCCTTTACAATGCTTGAAAAGTTACTCTGAGGATCAGACAAGTCAGCAGAAGGTCCCCCCCCCCCCCCTTTTTCCCGCTGCTGCCCGGGACCCGGACACTTCCCCATACATCTCCAAGACGGGTGCTAAGATTAGTCAGAGGGATATAAGAAAAGGCCGGGATTGTGCAATTTGGATATTCCCCTCCGTTTTATGGATCCTATTAAGGTTTCACCTGCAAAACTAAAGAAACCCTTCAGGGGCCGAGGCCGCACGTCGCAGAATAGCAACATTTTTTTGCGGGGGGTTTTCAGCCAAAGCCCTAAGGGTAGGTTCACACAGAGGGAGTTGGCACTGAATTTGAGGCGGATTCCGGTTGACCACGTCATTTATGTAGATTAATCCCAAAAAAAGCTGTGTAAATAGGTTGACGTCTGACTAATGTGAACACTCCATAAAAATAAACCTGACAACTCCCCAGAAATCACCTGACTCATCGGTAACACGGGATCGCCATCAATAAAGCTGGAAGACAAAGGGATCAATGCAATATGGCTGATGGGTGACTTGACGGGTTCTTCTCGGTGATCAGGAATCTCACCAAGACTTACATACCTGAGAGCCAAGTCACGTGTATTGTGTGAGGTCGGGACGGCCGCACAATGCACCAGCACGTTCCTGCTCATCGGCCATATAATGGCAAATCATGGCGGCACCATCATGGTACGGCACCATCATGGCTGGCAGTGTAGGACAGATTGGCAAAGTTCGACTGTCCATTATAGAAGCGGCTGGTACAATAGCAATGGCTGTAGCCTGGGCAGCGGCACGGTTGTGTAGTCAACATGGCACGGACCCCGATAGGTATAACGTTCAACTGGCATAGCTTCACCCGACCAACCAATAGTGAATTCACAGCTATACAATATGTGGTAAGCGCCAGTAGGACTATAGGGGGGCACCTAGGAATAACCTCCAGATCACACCATCAGCAGGACTATAGGGGGGCACCTAGGAATAACCTCCAGACCTCACCATCAGCAGGACTATAGGGGAGCACCTAGGAATAACCTCCAGACCTCACCATCAGCAGGACTATAGGGGGGCACCTAGGAATAACCTCCAGATCACACCATCAGCAGGACTATAGGGGGGCACCTAGGAATAACCTCCAGACCTCACCATCAGCAGGACTATAGGGGAGCACCTAGGAATAACCTCCAGACCTCACCATCAGCAGGACTATAGGGGGGCACCTAGGAATAACCTCCAGACCTCACCATCAGAAGGACTATAGGGGGGCACCTAGGAATAACCTCCAGACCTCACCATCAGCAGGACTATAGGGGGGCACCTAGGAATAACCTCCAGACCTCACCATCAGCAGGACTATAGGGGAGCACCTAGGAATAACCTCCAGACCTCACCATCAGCAGGACTATAGGGGGGCACCTAGGAATAACCTCCAGACCTTACCATCAGGAAGACTATAGGAGGGGACCTAGGAATAACCTCCAGACCTTACAATCCGCAGGACTATAGGGGGGCACCTAGGAATAACCTCCAGACCTCACTATCAGGACTATAGGGGAGCACCTAGGAATAACCTCCAGACCTCACCATCCGCAGGACTATAGGAGGGGACCTAGGAATAACTTCCAGACCTCACCATCCGCAGGACTATAGGAGGGGACCTAGGAATAACTTCCAGACCTCACCATCCGCAGGACTATAGGGGGGCACCTAGGAATAACCTCCAGACCTCACCATCAGCAGGACTATAGGAGGGGACCTAGGAATAACCTCCAGACCTCACCATCCGCAGGACTATAGGAGGGGACCTAGGAATAACCTCCAGACCTCACCATCAGCAGGACTATAGGGGGGCACCTAGGAATAACCTCCAGACCTCACCATCAGCAGGACTATAGGGGGGCACCTAGGAATAACCTCCAGACCTCACTATCAGGACTATAGGGGAGCACCTAGGAATAACCTCCAGACCTCACCATCCGCAGGACTATAGGAGGGGACCTAGGAATAACCTCCAGACCTCACCATCCGCAGGACTATAGGAGGGGACCTAGGAATAACCTCCAGACCTCACCATCCGCAGGACTATAGGAGGGAACCAAGGAATAACCTCCAGACCTCACCATCCGCAGGACTATAGGAGGGGACCTAGGAATAACCTCCAGACCTCACCATCCGCAGGACTATAGGGGGGCACCTAGGAATAACCTCCAGACCTCACCATCCACAGGACTATAGGGGGGCACCTAGGAATAACCCTGACATCAAGTCAGTGAAAAACCAGAAGACTAATTAGGGTATGTTCATATGGCGAAACTTGCATTCCGCATGTGAACAAATGAACAGACCTAATCAGGAGGGAGTGTTGTACTGTGGAATCTGCAGCAAGAAAGGTCATCTCTAGAGATGAGCGAATACTATTCGAAACAGCAGTTTCGAATAGCACGCTCCCATAGGAATGAATGGACGCAGCCGGCGTCCGGCTGCTTAACTCCCTGTGCGCCGGCTGCATCCATTCATTCCTAGGGGAACGTGCTATTCGAAACTGCAGTTTCAAATAGTATTCGCTAATCTCTATCGCACTTCTTTTTTCCGCTACTAGTTACCGGAAAAAGTAGTGAGTGGCTTCCCTTGAAGTCCATGGGAGCCGTTTTTGCCAGTGGATTTTGAGGTGGATTCCGCGTCACAATCAGCTGCCAAAAAACTGTGTGAACAGACCCTAAAAGAAGGTAACAAGAGTAATACCTTACATAGTCTGACTACTATTTACATTGGAGACTTGGAGATGGGCACCGGTGTGGGTACTGCAAAATAAAGCGGTAATGGAAGCGAATAGTTGGCAGCTTGAGGGCGGCAGACGTGTTTACTAGCTGGCATGTAGCGGGCGGATAATTATCATTTCACTGAAGACATTCTCATTAAACCGCACAAGACGGCAGAAGAAGAGACAGCAACTGCTATGGAAAGTGACTCGTAAGAATAGTACGCGGCGGAGAGGAGCAGATCCTACAGGACTATAACTCCCAGCAAGTTGTGGATGTACTGAAGTACTGTCCGACCTACATTACACATCCACAACGTAATAGGTTTATTTACACATCTGCCATGGATCACCAAGCCTCTTCCGCACCTCCAAGGTGGCTCAGTGGTTAGCACAAGGTGGCTCAGTGGTTAGCACTGTAGCCTTGCAGCGCTGGAGTCCTGGGTTCGAATCCCACCAGGAACAACATCTGCAAGGAGTTTGTATGTTCTCCCCATGTTTGCGTGGATTTCCTCTCATTCTACAAAGACATACTGATAATAAAAAAAATGTACATTGTGGTCCCTATATGATCCCTATATGAACGGAAGAACAAGGCTCTAAATAGACAATAAACCACCCAATAAGATATATAGGACTTGTCTTAACCAGAGGAATTTCCTTCTGGCTTATCTCTGCTCCGTCTACTGTTTCCGATGGTGCGGGGCTGTACATTGCACTGCAGCTTTGTGCTGAATTTTACTAGGTTTGTAAACCGGACGTCTCCGTACGAGCCAGCCCAAATTCTGCTCATTGACTCTGCATTGCAGCAGCCTCTGCAGCACCTCCCTGAATCGTGCAGGGTGCACTCGCTCCCCTCCAGAGGACAGACCCACAACCTCCACACGCTCATACAGACTGTGTGTATGCAATGCACGTTATTTATGGGCCAGCCCGAGCAGGAGGATTTCACACAAGTTATTACAGGAGTCGATGGATCAAAGTGATCATTACATTTGCATCATCGCTATTTGGGGTTATTTTTCCCTTCCAGTCTGACTAAATCGATGCAAGGCAAATCGGATGTCTTGTACAGAGACTGTGCAAGTGTTGCTGCACAATGGCATTCACTTTGTAAACTTTATAAATGTTTTTGATTAAAAATTTGTGTTTACAGCGACGGAGACTCCATGGTGACAGACTGCAAACAAACCCTGTGTGTAGTCAGATCATACGGCCATGTGGGAATTTGTCACTCCTATGGAAAAGCTTCTATTACAGGAATTGTAATTCCCAACTATGGTATTACATGTGAAATAGTTCTGGTCTTATCTAGGCAGAGGCGTAACTACCGGGGTAGCAGCTGCCACAGGGCCCGGGACATTAGGGGCCCAGCGACAGTTGCTACCACATAATACTGTGTGCAGGGACCACTATGGGGGATAATACTGTGTGCAGGGGCCACTATGGGGGATAATACTGTGTGCAGGGACCACTATGGGGGATAATACTGTGTGCAGGGACCACTATGGGGGATAATACTGTGTGCAGGGACCACTATGGGGCATAATACTGTGTGCAGGGGCCACTATGGGGCATAATACTGTGTGCAGGGACCACTATGGGGGATAATACTGTGTGCAGGGACCACTATGGGGGATAATACTGTGTGCAGGGACCACTATGGGGGATAATACTGTGTGCAGGGACCACTATGGGGCATAATACTGTGTGCAGGGACCACTATGGGGCATAATACTGTGTGCAGGAGCCACTATGGGGGATAATACTGTGTGCAGGGGTCACTGTGGGGCATAATACTGTGTGCAGGGACCACTATGGGGCATAATACTGTGTGCAGGGACCACTATGGGGCATAACACTGTGTGCAGGGACCACTATGAGGGATAATACTGTGCGCAGGGGCCACTATGGGGGATAATGCTGTGTGCAGGGACCACTATGGGGCATAATACTGTGTGCAGGGGCCACTATGGGGGATAATACTGTGTGCAGGGGCCACTATGGGGCATAATACTGTGTGCAGGGGCCACTATGGGGGATAATACTGTGTGCAGGGGCCACTATGGGGCATAATACTATGTGCAGGGGCCACTATAGGGCATAATACTGTGTGCAGGGACCACTATGGGGCATAATACTGTGTGCAGGGACCACTATGGGGCATAATACTGTGTGCAGGGACCACTATGGGGCATAACACTGTGTGCAGGGGCCACTATGGGGATAATACTGTGCGCAGGGGCCTCTATGGGGGATAATACTGTGTGCAGGGGCCACTATGGGGGATGATACTGTGCGCAGGGGCCACTATGGGGGATAATACTATGTGCAGGGGCCACTATGGGACATAATACTGTGTGCAGGGGCCACTATGGGGCATAATACTGTGTGCAGGGGCCACTATGGGGGATAATACTGTGTGCAGGGGCCACTATGGGGCATAATACTGTGTGCAGGGGCCACTATGGGGGATAATACTGTGTGCAGGAGCCACTATGGGGCATAATACTATGTGCAGGGGCCACTATGGAGGATAATACTGTGTGCAGGGGCCACTATGGGGCATAATACTATGTGCAGGGGCCACTATGGGGGATAATACTGTGTGCAGGGGCCACTATGGGGCATAATACTATGTGCAGGGGCCACTATGGAGGATAATACTGTGTGCAGAGGCCACTATGGGGCATAATACTATGTGCAGGGGCCACTATGGGGGATAATACTGTGTGGAGGGGTCATTCATTTTAAAGGTTGACATATGTTCTTCACAGGGGCTAAAACCTCTGCAAAGTTGCTTTTAAACATGGTAAAACGTAATAGTACAAGAAACAGCAACCTTTGGCGCTGCAGCTGTCGCAGAACTACAACTCCCAGTGACTGGAGCATGCTGGGAGTTGCAGTTTCCGAACAGCTGGTGTGAGAAGGTTGAGCGCTGGAGTGGAGGCTTCTGTAGGATCTAGGCCCGCGTGCTCCTAAATGGCTTTTACAGTGTTGTATAAGTAGTGCGGCCATTAATATTCCATGGTAACAAGCTTTCCGAGAGTCGTTTGGGTTTTTAACTCTGCAGAATGCTTTTCTTCCCTGGGATAATTTGCAAAGCCACAGGTATGACTGGCGGATATGGAGGAGTAATACCCGGCGGAATATTCTGACCGTTAATTGCCGCATTCACCGTAAAAAGCTTTGCTTCACTTAATGCTACCTAATGACTTCCTGGCTGCACGAGCGGTGGAACGGACCTGCAGGAACATCGCTCCGCTTATTGAAGGCTGGGATGAGTAAGCAGTTTATATCCATTATGGCAAGAGGCCACGGTATATAGGAATATAAAAGGGTGTCCATATGCATCAGGATCAATAACAGAGGCACAAAGAAGTTACTTTTCCCTGAACTTATATGGACAAACTCAATACTTATAGGTCATTTAGAAATGAAGGGGTCATGCAGTCAACGCCTCGAAATAAGAGTACGACTTAGGGTGCATTCAGACTACGTAACGCCGGGCGTGTATGAGAGCCGTACACGCCGGCATTACGGCAGACTGCCGAACACTTCCCATTCACTTCAATGGGAGCGCTCGTAAACGCCGCTGTTACGAGCGCTCCCATTGAAGTGAATGGGAAGTGTTCGGCAGTCTGCCGTAATGCCGGCGTGTACGGCTCTCATACACGCCCGGCGTTACGTAGTCTGAATGCACCCTTAGATGTTAAAGAGGACCCTTTTACCTCTAGCTCTCTAATTTTCAATAGGCTCCGTTCCACTAGTTGGGATTTTTCCCCACGACATTCCTGAGCAGTCAGTGAAGTCAGTTTTGGTTTGTCGTGAGTTAGTTAGCCTCTGTACTGTCAGGAGGGCGGGGTCAGGGAAGGGGGAGTGATGGTGAGCTCTGACCAATTGGATAGTTTTGAATAGTACTCGCTCATCTCTACTCAGGGACAATGGAGCAGGGTCCATTTAAGGGGGCAAAGAACTGAAACTGGTGAAGGTGGTTTCAAGAGAGTCCAGTTTGGGGGGAAATATATTTATAAAAAGGACCCCATTAAATAGTAGGAAGGGACCACTATATCAGCCCGACGTTGCTATAAAGAGACTTGCACTCAGACAACCCAACAATTTAAGAGGACACTGTGCAATGACCAATTTACCCAGTGGTGGCGCTGGAGGGAAAATTAACACTTCCTTCCTGGGTTTTCTGACGGTTATGGCTGATCGCTGGAGGCCCCATCATTTTATTACCCAGTAACCCATCCTGCAAGTAAGGATTGGATAAAGTGGAGGATCCCTTTAATACATTCCTTTACTCAGTAGCACTTTCCACCATGTGTTGCACCCATTAGGTTGCAGACTTCTCACCTTATGGCATCCAGAGGTGCTACCTCCCGCAAAGCCCCCTACTACGTGCCCATAGCCAGACCTGTGAGATTCCCCATGTCCAGGTACATTTCACTAAGGACACCTCCTTTGGTAAACATGATGACATCCTCTAAGAGTGTTCCCAACTTAAAGTCATTGACCTTCACAGGTCTCCACTTCTGATCACCCCCATGACTCAATCCCATAGATTGTAAGCCCTCGCGGGCAGGGCCCTCTACCCCACTGTGCCAGCCGATCACTGTTAGTATGATATGTACCTGTATATTTTGTGTATTGTATGTAACCCCCAAATGTAAAGCACCATGGAATTAATGGCGCTATATAAACAATAATAATAATAATAATAATAATAATAATAATCCCGAGAGGGCCGACTTCAGCTGGTGGCCTCTCCATGGTCAATAAACCTGGAGTCTCAACGTCTGGAGAAAGATACAGTCAAGCTATAGTACGTCTGCATTAACATGACCGACAATATTGAGCACCTTAAGGGTTATTACTTGACCTTGAGAAGCCCTTCTGCCCAAAAACAAAGGGGCATTAAAACCTGGGGGCCAGCCACTTGGGCTAGAAACCTTTATCTCCTAAGTCTAAGGCTAGGTCACCATTCGCATTGGAGGTCCACAGCGCTAATCTTCCCGTCATTGGCTATTGGGAAACAGATCTATATATAGAAGACACTCTAGGTGTGAACATGGCCTAAAGCTCTCTTGCTACGACTATTTTAGTAAATACCTACATACGTGAAATTACAATTGTGGAGCATTTTCTTCATTTTTTCATCCTATGTCATCCTCTGTTATTACTCCGAGAATTTTATGAACCTGACAATTGTCAGTTAGCACGGCCCTGACAATATCCAGCGCTATAAGGACACACCCCTTTGACAAGTGAATAGTAACACCCAGTTGTCAGTTTAAAGGAGTTGTCTGGGGAATTTAGTTGAACTCTTGATGGTGAAGCCAGTTGGATCCACCCCCTCACTCCTTTCCCAATCTCATAGCGACCTAGGAGTTAGATCACGGCTTCCCATCATGTGACCCAGAATTCGGGGCAGGCTGGAACCCCAAGGTCCATCATCAAGAGGCCTCGGGAATAGGTAAGTAAATATAAAACTTCCCTTTAAAGGGATTCTACCATTGAAATGATTTTTTTTGGCGATCACACGTCAGAATAGCCTTTGGAAAGGCTATTCGTCTCTTACCTTTAGACGTGGTCTCCGCTGCGCCGTTCTTTAGAAATGCCGGTTTTTACCAGTATGCAAATTAGTTCTCTCGCAGCGATGGGGGCGTGCCCCAGCGCTGAAAAATGCGATGGGGGCGTCCCCACTGCTGCTCAAAAACACGCTCCAGCGACGCCTCTATCTTCGGCTGGATCCTCCCCTTCTTTCGTTGTCTTCCTTTGCGTCACTACCAACGCCTGCCGGCCAGCAGCCGTTTTTGGGAGGCCGCTCTAGCTCTTGTAGTTCAATACAAGAGCGGCCTTCCAAAAATGGCTGCCGGCCGGCATGCGCAGGTGTTGGGAGTGACGCAAAGGAAGACTACGTGTTTTCGAGCAGCAGTGGGGACGCCATCATCGCATTTTCAGCGCTTGGGCCCGCCCCCATTTGTGCGAGAGAACTAATTTGCATACCGATATTTCTAAGGAACGACGCAGCGGAGATCACGTCTATAGGCAAGAGACGAATAGCTTTTCTAAAGGCTATTCCGATGTGTGATCGCCAAAAAAAGTCATTTCAATGGTAGAATCCTTTTAAACAAAGTTTCATGAGGAATAACAGAGGAACAGCACAACATAAAGTTATGAAAAAAAACTTTTTTTCAGGAGGAACAGAATTACTTGCTAAGGCTATATTCACACAACCAGGCTCTTTCTTGGTCATGCTTTTTCATAGTCAAGTCAGCGCGGACTCACTGACCACCCGTATGGATTACACAGGATGATGGAAAGAACTTGTCCGTGATCCTTGGTAGTATGACTCTAACCTGAAAAACATGGCGGGAGGGGGAACGGCTCTTTAAAAGGCAATTTTCCATAATTCAACAAGGAGACTATTTTGCCCATTTTGATATAATTTACTTCTCTGAATATTTGCGTAAAAAAAAAAGCAACAACAGAAAACCCGACATCACCAACATCAACTGGGCAACCAACGCACGAAGCAAAACCCTCTCCAAAAGAACTTCGGCCTAAATTCTAACTTTGTCAGTTTTAGTTGTGAAGAGTCATGGAAAGGACAGCAACGGCAGTAACAATGACAGACAGAGTCCCCTCGTTCTGTCCATTCCTATTGACTACAATGTAAAAAAAAAATAGGAGATGCTTCACTTTGTCATGTTTGTTTACCGCAGGACAGTCAGAAAAGTAAAAAACATGAGAGTAGAAGGCTTCCATCTTGTTATTTTTGCATGGAGGTGAATGCAGACGGACTCCAGGGCTCTGTCCGTATCCATCAATGTTTGTTGCTCTCATTCTTTGACGGATGAGAGCAATGGACATTGAGTACCAGCAGGCTGTGTATGTATAGCATCTGTAATTGTGGGCCATATCCAAAAACCAACCACGGTCCTGTGCATGGGGGGCCTTAGGTCTGGGCAGGGTCTCGGCCTCTGGATGTAAATATCATTCACTCACAGCAAACAGATCTTCAAAAAAAAAAAAAAAAGGGGAGAAATTGGAGAAAATATTTTTTTAAAAAGTTCGATAACTATGAACATGCTCGATAACATATCTGGGAAAACTCATTTAAAGGGTTATTTGCGCCTTGCTATAGTATACACCCCACACGTCCGATAGATGCAGGCGTTTATAGATGGCACATACACGGCCGCCTCACAAGGGTCAGGGGACCGCAGGCCTGAGACAGATGCGAGTCCCACAGACGTCCAATATGGGGATACCCCTTTAAATCAAGTTCCTAGTGACACTGCAGTATTTCCCGGTTCAACAAAAGCTCTGCCGAAACTAGAACAGCGTCCTACTGCCGCAAGCTGAAGCATCCGCCTCAATGTGGTTGTAAGCAAACATCACAGGCAAGGATCATAAAGACACATCGAGATCTTGAACACTCTCTAAAGGAAAGTTATGGCTTCTTACAAGGTAAGGCAGCGCAATCTATAGCCGCCATCCTGACACCAAGATCAGGTAAACAGGGATCCCCTGATCAGACGTCATCCAACCTGATTCAGCAACTATCTGCAGCAATCCTACCCCAAATAGTGAAGGTCACCGGAGCACTGACCCCCTGACCATGCACTGACCCCCCTGACCATGCACTGACCTGGTTGCTCCATGCACAGTACAGATTGCACAGCAGGTTCCAGTTGGGGTTGAGCATGCAGTCGAGTATCCCGAACTGGGCCATAGTTTCCGTATAACGCAGGTGCATCCCCTGCCTCAGCCGGTTTGGGGCACATTAGATAGGATGAGAGCGATGCAGTGCACAGAACCACAGGCAAGACCTTCCTCTCCCTGACTGTGGCCACTCAGCAGCGAGAACACAAGACATTACCAATAGGAAAGCATCAACTCCTCCAAACACAGCTCAGGTCTGCGAGAAGTCTTGTCTGGGCCGAGGGAGGGTGCAGCTGAAACACAACACAAGTCATGCCCTGCTGTACCGATGCAGAGAGGAATATGTCTTCTGGCAGAAGCAGCTGCACACCGCAGTCCTGTCAGTCACATCTGCAGACGAGAACATGTATATATGTATACCTATAGTATATCAAGTGCGGACCCCATGCTCTGCAGCTGCAGGGGGCATCGCTGGCATATGGCCCAGTGTGACCAGTATATATACACAGGAGACTCCTGCACATAAAGCAGCCCCCTGTGCAGCCATGGCCACAAAAACCTCAGCAATGGTTACACATGTGGAGTGGAGACCTAAGAGTTAGGGTCTTTTACAATCACTGAAAGTGAGGGGTCAGGGACCAGCGGCACTGAAGCTATTGGAGAACCACAATTCCCAGCAAGCTCTATGCACTTCTATGAGAGTTTTTATAAGGGTCATGCTGGGAGTTGTAGTTTTACAACAGCTGGAGTGGTGACGGTTGAGGACCCTTGATCTATACAGGGGGTATGTTAGGGGGATGGGTCTGATCGACATTAGGACACCTTAAAGTGAATTTTGGAGTATCAAAAATATTGTGCTGGTTAAAGGAGCATACCCCTTTAATTAGCACAACTGCTGGATGGTGGGGCAATTTGACTGGGACAGGGTGCATGCTCCACCACCGCTCCATTCAAGTGCTTGAACAGGGACTCCTCATCCCCATAACCGCAGAATCCCAATGGATTATGACTTTCATCCCAATGTAGTATGGGGGGGCTCAGTGGTTAGTACTGCTATGCCGGAGTCCTGGGTTCAAATCCAGCCAAAGACAACATCTACAAGGAGTTTGTATGTTCCCCCTGTGGGATTCCTCCGGGTACTCCAATACGTGGAATAGTTGGGCCCTATACAAGAAAACAAAATAAATAAAATCCTCCAACATGCCTCACCCAGAAATCAAGGAGGAAATAACCTGACAAGTTTGGCTAGGCCATATATTCTGGAATATTCCAATAAATCTGAAGCAGTGAGTAGATTTCTGCTGCAGCAAGAGGCCTCCCAGCCAATGCTCACACTTCCATAATGCATATGTATCAGCAATACAGAAGGTTTATCTATAGGTCCCGATCATGACCGAGGCATAGGACTGAATTTACACACAGCCATTTTTCCATACATTGCATCGAAGCTGACCTTGTAGTCACAGGCGTGTTAGAAGGTTCCACGGCGCGCACTACAGGAAGGCGTTGTATAAACTTTTCAACCAAGTGTCACAATGATCTAAAAATTTTTAGCCCACATGAAGACCACCTAGACCACTCCGTCAGGTCAGGTTTCTATTGCCTATAGATTATTAGAAGTCAATGACAGATGTCTGGATCAGTCATAGCTCCAGCAACAGAAATGATGCAGAGTCAATGGAGCAATAACCAATATTTCTATAGGTTATGATTTCTATGGGAAGTCGCCTATAAGGATGGCGGTGATAGCCATAAGGGTTTGGCAACAAGAGAAAGCAAAGAAAGAGTTAAACCGCTGTACAGCAATAGTTTGCACTCGCACCTTGGAGTCAGAGAAGATCAGGTCTCTCCTTGCAATGAGTCAGGTCCCTGCTCTTACATTTTGTATGTACAGTGCAGTATGTGGCACCTATGGTCCAAGGATCCCGGGCATCTTGCAACTTCACACCCAAGTATTACCCAACCCCACAAGTTACTGATGTTTACAGTCTTCGATCCCATTTACAGGCTGGTGCGAGGCCCTTCCCATAGCACAGTTATGTGTCTGTAAAGTGTACGGCTATACAGAGAACGGAGGGGCGGATAGCAAACATCTATAGGCCAGGCTTGGCTTTATGGAGAGCGGCTGGGGTTGTAAGAAGACACTAAACATAGAAAAGATACAAAAATCTCAAAACCAAGAATTTTTTTTTCTTTTTTTGGTTAATATAAAAGCTTCTCTCTGCCAAGGAGCTCAAATAAGTCCCCCTTTTGTCTGGCTGTAACACAACTGGCTGCAGCAGGAGCCTCCCCCTACTCTACCTGTAGCAAAACTATCAAAGGGGTTGCGATAGCCGAGACAGCAACCTTCGGCACTGCGGTTGAACTACAACCCCCATTAGAATCCATTCACTAAGTATTCACAGCGGCTGGACTATCCAAACCTGCTGACCCCCAGAGACAGAGTTTAGGGTTTCTCTAATTATATACAGAGATACATCGTACAGGAAAGCAGAGGTCTTCAGATTGGTTCGGGGGCAACAGTGGTTAGTAGAGATGAGCGAGTAGTATTCGATCGAATACCTCCCCGCCATAGGTATGCATATAAGCAGCCGAACACCAAGGGGTTAAACACATCGAATATTCACTGCGCTTAACCCCTTGGTGTTCGGCTGCTTACACGCATACCTATGGCGGGGAAGTATTCGATCGAGTACTACGCGCTCTTCTCTAGTGGTTAGCACTGGAGTCTTGCAGCGCTGGAGTCCTAGGTTCGAATCCTGCCAAGATCAACATCTGCAAGAAGTTTGTATGTTTGCGTCGATTTCCTCCCATACTCTAAAGACATCCGATATGGAAAATGTAGATTGTGAGCCCTATATGGCTGACAGTAGGTGTGCCCCTGCGGGACAGGACACTGACACAAATGGGCGCACCAGAGATAACCGAGCACATAGGTATGTATGAAGGCAACGGGAGCGGGATGCATCCAGTCTAATGGGGCACTCCTACATTCATAGCAGAGGTAACCCATGATCAATGGGAGTTTTACCAGTCAGACTTTCAGCAACCCTAGGATAAATCTGCTTCGTGGCCTATACCCTTTAAGTTGTCCAACTAGAAAACTGGATCCCACGAAAACCCAACATACAAGTTGGGTGGAAGACGAGCAAACCGATAGCAAGATATACCGGGCACCATCATCTCTACGGTGGAGGCAAGATTGATGGAAAACCAGGGCGATTCCCATTCATCATGGCATATATCGATATAGCGTGATGGTGGTCATCATGGCTGCGCGGTTACGTAAACAGAGATCACCATACTGACATACGTCTAACTCTTCCTTCTCTAAAACCTCCTAAGCGTGCAAACTGCGCACCCTTCGTTTCCAGCAGAGGGCTGCCAAAAACCGCGGAATAACTAATGTTCCAGAAGATCGTCCACGCGAGGGAGGGGGCAGGAAATCTGCATGTTAATAACACACTACACCAAATGCTCTCTCAATTACAAGTTATTCATTTTCAGGGCTCAAATTAGGTAATTTATGACTACACTACACAAACATGCAAGACCGAGCCCGACAGCCATGAGGGAGACTTCCAGGCCGGGGGAGGGGATGATCCACGTAGCGCCCCGACAACCCCCAATGGATAAAAATTCATTTATTAACCTTCTTAGATAATTTTGTATCTATATAAAGTCGTCTCTCCTAGTCACAGCTTATCTGGAAATGCTGGGTGGTGGAGTTTTGCAAAAACAAGAGTACAGGGGGCAATAGGATACTAGCCCAGCATGAGCCATACGTATAGGGCCGTGTCCATCTGGTAAACATGCTATGACGGGGATTGATGGTGGTCTGACCTCTGGGACCTCCACCGATACCTTAGCGCTGTTTCCTCTTCTAGGTTTACCCTGCACAGCTGGGTGGTCGGGACACTACAGAGGGAACAACAGTATATGGCTACGTGTGTTCTCTCTCAGTATCAGTGGGGTCCCACAGGCAGACCCCTATCGATCATGAAATCATAGCATACCCAAACAGGATAGCTGTCAGTCGCCCGACCAAGCGTTAGGTTCACATTCGCGTCAGTCTTCACTGCAGTCTGCCAAAAATCAGCAAAGGAAAAGTCCTGTCCTGTCACATGACAGACACCTAACAGACCACATTATATAGCCAATGGCGTCCACTTGGCTCCTTGAGCAACCGCCGTTTTAGCGATCCGCCTCTCCAATGTTTGGGTGCCCCGACAGACCCTGAACGACGTAGAGCGAACCTAGCGCCAAGATGGTGTCCAGCACTCTGGGCGCCACTTCCTCTCGATCACATGACCATGCTGAATCTTGGTCCCTTTCAAATGCATGGGGCCGAGTAGCAGTACCCAGCACAGCCACTATGCGGCGTATTGAAAAGGCCGCTGCAACCAATATCGTCGCTCCAGACAATCTCTATGTATATAAGCCTCGAACCGGAATCTCGGTTGGAGACTCCGTCTCATTGTCCACCTAAAATTGGTCGCAAGTTTCAGTTTCAAAAACAACGAACACCCGATGGACCCCATTAGTCAATGGGGTCCGAAAGTCTCCATACCTCAAAGTATGGAGAAAGTCATCACACCTATTGTGCAAGCTGACAAATCATGGCTATGGTATGGATAAAATGCTATGGAATATGGTGGTGCTATATAAGCAAGCAAAATACAAAAAAATAAAAATAAATAGGGGATAAGTTGCATGCTATACGGGGAACAGAACCGTAAAATCTGCCCCCTATACAATAGGCAAAGGCTGACTGACTCGCACTAGCGCCGGGTGATCCCTCTTCTGATGCATTGGAGGACCAGAAGAACAGACCAATATACTGTGAAAATGGCGGACACCAATGGAGTCCAAGGCATCGCCATTGACTACAATGGGGTCTACTGGATATCTGTTCTTTTTGGGCTGCTATCTATACATTAGATCAGGGATAGGGAACCTCAGCTCTCCTGCTGCTGTGAAACTACAACTCCCAGCATGCTCCACTCACTTCCATGGGAGTTCCAAGAACAGCAGAGCCAGTATGCATGCTGGGAGTTGTAGTTTTGCAACAGCTGGAGAGCTGAAGGTTCCCTACCCCTGCATTAGATGGTCATCCATTCAGTCAGTAGATACAAAAGGTGTATGGCTAGCTTAACTGAACGCTTGTACGTTGCACGCAAAACTTTGCAAAAAGGTTAAGAAAAAAAACACGCCCAAAGAACATTTGGTGCACACACCTCGCCACCTGCACTTCATGGGAAGCTGGATTTTTGGAAACCAATTTGTCCAGGTTTTTACAAATTAGACCAGTGCTCCCCCCCCCCCCCATTGAGCGGCGGCTCACAACGTGCTGTCATTTTTTCAATGTGGATTTTGATCCCACAGCTCAGACTTGCAAATCGCCCCCCAGCCCCTCCTATTCCCATAGCACGGCTCTAGCGCTATAACCGCAGTGGGCAGCTCACCAAGGCAGCACAATGAGCGCAGCGCACAAGTTTGGGAAAGAAAAAGAGGAGCAGATGGTGAGAATAGCAATAAACTCAATAGATCTTTATTTTAGCATATTCCACCCTCCGCTGCCAAGAACATTTATTTGTGAACTGCTGTCACATCCTCAATGAATGTGCGACAAGAAAAGCGAAAGAAGGACCGGACCTCTCCAAGTCTCGCACAATCCCCCCCAGCGACCCTTAATAACAGGAGGTTTGTGCCCGCACTCCTAAGCCCCCAGCCAGTTCACAAGCTACACAGCATAGGGTCCACTGTGAAGGGTACAAGCGGGCAGGGGGCAATGCCAGGAGACAATGGCCCGCCTGCACCTGCTTCCTGCAAAAATATGGCAACACAAAGGTTGTGCGGCTTCACATCCAACATCTCGATGCGACAGGGTGGTGGAATACGTGACAAAGGCTCAGGCTGGTTTTTGGCATTACCCTAAGTGACCTCTTGGCTCAGTGACCAGCATGGACTACAGCTGATGTCATGGCAAAAATTTCAGTAGTGCAAAGTATGTATTCATTCTCATGTGAGCGGAGACATGGCACAATGTGACTGTGGGGCGGCTCCAACATTGGGTGGTGCTCTAGGTTTAGGCAACTTCTGCACATTGAATGAAACAATTAGAATTTTTTGCAGTGTCTATGCCCCATGTCCATACTCAAGACAGCTGGAAGAGCGTTAAATATACTTCTATGGGTCCGGGCATTTTTTTAATGTAGATTATGAACCCCATATAGGAATCACAATGTACATTTTTTTCCCTATCCGTATGTACAATGGGAGGAAATCCACACAAACACAAGGAGAGCATACAAACTCCTTGCAGATGATGTTCCTGGAGGGATTCGAACCCAGGACTCCAGCGCTGCAAGGCTGCAGTGCTAACCACCGAGCCACCGTGTTTCCTAGCTTATGTATAGGGTGCTTGCTTCTTCGACAGATGTCCTAAGTATGCTGACGTTTACCAAGCCCAATCCAGAGAAGAGTGTAAGGGAGATGGCTGAGATCAATCACCCTTTTGGAAACACATATGGAGGTGAGCATGCATGTGTATGAAGGCATAGGGAGGAATAGCTAAGAGTAAGGTATAGCCAAGATTCGGAGTACAGGACTGTCGGAGCAGGCTCGCCTCTACACTGGTTATCAGAGTTCCTTCTTGCATCATACACCACTTCATTCTTCCTCCATACAGACCAAGGAGCGGAAGTTAATAAGTTACGAAAGTAACAAAAGGGCTTATTCTGGAGCACTTGGTGGTTTTGTAAAACCAGATGTTTCCTTTCAAGGCTCACCACAATTTACA
This sequence comes from Leptodactylus fuscus, assembly GCF_031893055.1. Classification (NCBI taxonomy): domain Eukaryota; kingdom Metazoa; phylum Chordata; class Amphibia; order Anura; family Leptodactylidae; genus Leptodactylus; species Leptodactylus fuscus. Next base: position 203,791,472 of record NC_134268.1, on the reverse strand, counting down.
TATTCTGGTTAGACCTTCTCAACAGGAGACCTTGCGAGTTGTGAGAAGTAGCGAGGACAAGGCTCACGAGAGATTCTCTAGTAATTTCCCATTGTTCCACCTGCTAGAAGATTCCCCATGTACTAAATCAGGAGGGATCGGTAAGGGCACTTAGGGACATTCAGTGGGATTGGCTAAGGATCCCTGATGTAAGGACCTTCCCAAGAACCCGGACACCATCACACTCGCCTAAGGGTGCCCAAACACAAGTCACCCGATCACCGATTTTAGCAGGGGCAGCTTATCTTCCATGAGAACAAACTATTGGCCATATTGAAGTCTTCCAAACAAGATCCCACTACTTCATCCATGAGATCTCCCTCATAAAGGGGTCTTTCTCCTATACCCACCATGTGCTCTCCCCTGTATCAGCCGCCTGTCAATCTCGGCTCTTCTATTACTGTTGTGTTAGCAAATGTCACTTTTAATAAACCGACTGTCAACTTAATGAACAGAAGAGAACGCGACATCTGCGATGACATCTACGGGCGAGTAAAGTGACTGCGTATTAGGGCTGGAAGCTCAATAAAAACATACAAGCCATTCAAGGACAAGTCATGTACATGCTCTGTACTGCTGCACCAGGAGGGGGCGCCCCAACTCTGAGTCCTGTCCATGCTATATGGAGACTTGTCCCTTAAGACCACCCTACCACCATGTGCAGACCAGAAATACACTCCGTACATTGGCTGTATTTGCAGTCAGGAGACGGGAATCCTTGCACTCCGTAGTGATCCACCTCCACCATATACAGTACCGGAGAGTAGAATGCGAGGAAGCAGTGACCCCAACATCATAGAGCCCAATGATGGAAGGATCCCATTCCCTGACCAAGTTTGGACAAGGTAGTCAAGCCCGGAATGAACAATCATTACATGAGTGAATGGGTCAAAGACCCCATAAGGTGAGCACTCAATACCCATAAAATTCAGATCCAGGCATTGCTAAGACTTAAAGGGATTGTCCAGTTTAGGGTTCTGAGTTACACTACATTCACATCAGCATCAGAGTCCATCTGTCCCAGAGTTTAAACTAAAATCATGGACGAAAAAAGTACAAGTTCTGGAGGAGGGGGAGAGTATACTCTATGGACCGTACCATTAGAAGGGCTAACCCCATTCATAACCTTTATCTGGTGGTCAGACTGGAGGGCCATTACAAGGGCACATCTTACTCAGGAGGACTTGAAATGTCCAACATTACACAGAAAGATCACTGACAAATGTAAATTGTGTAATGCTTCATTCTCCCTGCGGGGGTGCTGTAGGGAACGTGAAGACTTCCTGCCAGGTTTCCCTACAGATCAGTGGGAGTCTAGAAGAAGTCAATTTGTTATCAACAGACCACCCTGTTGAGAACATTGGACGTCACACAGAATCGGATGAATGATGGAGGTCGGCCAGGTTGGCGTTTAGGCTGAGCCTTGTCTGGTTCCGTAGAATCTCTCACTAGAAAGCTAAAGGAATAACACATCCATAAGATGAAAATGTAACACAATGCAGCTCTGTTATAACCTCTTTTCCCGTCTTTACCGCACCTAGAAAGCTCACTCACGCAGGACAACAATGGCGTAACCCCACAACAATCGCCGGCACTGACATAAATTATCGACGAATTACTAGGTGGTTACATAGAATAATCCCGTCTGGAAACACCATTGTCCTCCACTCCTGTACTCTCATATCATACAAGTGTATTAAATCCTAATCCCATAGACACATGGCCAAACCTAAAAGAGGTCCATGGAGAAGGGAGTCAAATATAGCAGCCATGTGTAAACCATATAGCGACGGTATACTGTAAAACCGCAACATATGGATATAAACCATCAGAACCTAACAAAAGTAACTGATATACAACCCAAAAACTCAGAACAAAAGCAGATTTCGAGCTCTTACAGCGCTATTAGACCAGGTGATGATCGATCACGAAACAAGCCGGCGATCGTTACGACCTAAACTCATTATAGAGGACAGGCAGGCGGAGCGATCGCCGCACAGGACATGCACCGAGCTGTATACGGTATAGTGGCTGTGCTTGATATTACAACCCATCCCCATTCATTTGAAGGGGACCGAGTAGCAGCATGGCCATGTGAATCAATGGCCTGAGAAGAGGTCGACCAAGTGCTGCAGCTGATCAGCGACGGTCCTAGGTGTTGGACGTTACTGATCTAATATTAATCTGAATATGGCAGAGCAGAACAAAAACGGACATGATGCCTGTTTACCCCACAATGAGAAACTGAGTATCACATACGGGAAAGATGCAAAAGCAATTATCATGATTGCGGTAAAGTGGTCTCCAGTACGGAGTAAATTGGTCATCTCAGAGGCTCTTCCCATGAATATAACCCTGGTCTCGTACAAGTCTTCCGTGGAGAACAATTTCACTCGATGACAATTAGACTATTCTGTATGTAAGGGATATTTAGGTCAGCGACAGCTTTAGGGAAGTGCGGGTGGTAAATATAGGCTTCTATTACCGCCATTGTGTATGGAAATAATCACCCGAGCGTTCCCACACCTCGCTGATGCTCTGATCACACTCGTGCCGCTTGCTCTCCCTTGTTCAACGGAGACCGGTGGACGCCATTGGGGGCCGCTGGGTATCTGTAGCTTTTAAGCAGACCTTTGGCCCTTGTCAATCTATCCATAATGGACTGTCGGTCTTATGGTCGGCCAAAATTGTTCTAAAGTGCACGGTCGGCCCTTCACAATCCAAAAAGTATCATGAGTGGCCGGCCAAAAATAGGAGAATCTCTACCCATAGATTCAATGTATGGATAACTTGCGGTATTACCGTGACCTAGGACAAAACCTTGAAGCATTTCGTGGTCGGTGAATGAAGTAGTGGAGCCACCCAAGACTTGAAGATTGGATTTACTTTGACCTCAATAGAAAAAGTTACATGTCAAGAAAGCGTATTATCTTGCTGGCGTCTCGAGACGTGTCCTACCCTGCCCCATGACTTCAGATTCCTAACATAAAGAACCAAGGAGCGAGAGTGACTCACCTGCCGACCATCTGTGTGCCAGGGTTCAATGATAAAACGCATAGCCAAGCGCCAGGTCCATCCACGGTCTACGGCGAGGCGGCACCAGATAGAGCCAACATGTCAGTATTTGGACACAGATCCAGTCCTCGACATCTGACTAACCTGTAGTGATCTTCCCACGCACCGACAGAAACTTTACACAAGTGCTGAAAGCTGATAATTGCCAAAAATTGACCCACTCCCTTTTTATTTACAGCCTCCTATTTTTGCCTTTCCGTCGCTGCTGCCTACGTTATACTTAGGGCTTGAGCAACTCTCATCGCAAATCTGCATAAACAGAAACCTGTCCCGGACCCGAGACTCCACCTGCGAGGACGGAGAACGCCTAAAGAAGATTAAAGGAGTACGGCTAGATCGGTGGATGAAACCAGGAGTCTCATCCATGACTGATAGATGGAGCTCCCTGCCCGGTGGCCTCCTACATCATCGGTTACTAATGTCTTCCTGTTGGAATGACGGGACTGGTCAAGGAGTTATCGTCTTGTTACTAGCTATGTATAAGAAAGACGAATATATTGGGCCCTTACGCTTATCCCAGATGGATATCACCAGTGGAAGGGTCAGGGCACAGCTCACAGTCACCAACATGAGCAAAGAGCCACCATCAAGGGCAGCCCTTGCACCTTCTGGCTTGGTGCTACCTTGTTAGGTGGTCAGCATTTCATTAGAATGGGCACCATGTATTCCAGGGGTCTCAGTACCCCCAAAGTTTGCTCTTTCGTTCCGCCTCTACATTATTTGGAAGGAGTACTATATTATAGTATCGAAGCCAGGATCCTACAGAAGCCACTCTCCTCCAGATAGGCCAGCTCATGTCCATGACCGAGCGCCACCATGTCCATGCCTGATAAAAGGCTGACAGTAGGATCACCTACCCCAGTAAAGGGTAATATACAAGTACAATGCACCTTATTATGGAGCGGTAAGATTAGTAAGCACGCTCGCCTCTTACTCCGCACACCATAGCAAACACTTGTACTTATTGTTGTCATAACCTGGATCCAAGCTAAGGGTGTAACCGGTGTAGTCACCGACAATACGGCAATGTACAAGACGACAAACATTATCCTAGTGTAGGCTATAGACATAAGATAGCATGCATGATAGACATCGCTAGAGAGGGAGATAAGCAGCACTAGAGGCGCCTGGCCTCTGCTTATCTTACCTGTCTGGTCAACTATTCTCCAAATGGATGATTGGGTTAACCCGGTAGGTATGATCACTGGCATATCCAAGGGTCAGGTCTGAAGGGGTTATGTAGGGACATATTACTAATCTATAGACAGGTCCACCTGAGCCCTGATATTTACCTTTGCAGAGTGTTGGGAGTCTGTGCGTGCTACCTCCTACCTCCGACCCTGCTGTACTCCAGCTATAGGTCTCTAGAGTCAGTCATGTGACCAAAAATTGGACCATTGCACATGCAGCGGGATGTTATAGAGCAGGAGAAGCTGAGAAGACCAGGAATATATTCCATATATCTTGTTTTATTTCCCTTATATCCCTGCTGGGCTGAGAAGACAAGTGGACATCAATGAAGGAAGCTCTCCTAGATGGGGGTTGTCACCGAAGGAGCCAAAGTTTACGTTAAATTATATAAAATATTTAACCCTAAAGTGATACATCGAGCCTTACAAAGCATCCTTCTAGATGTCTTAGCCTGAACCAACAGGAAGTTCTGTCCAGCCTCCAATATGGCGGCTTCCGTTATAGTAATGTGACAAGGGCTATGCCTGTAATCCCAGGGAGTTTACAATAATCACAGCTCTCAAGGAGTAGTTTCCTACTGAAGTCATCTCTAAGGAAGCAGGTGAGGCCATGTATCAAGACGCTGCACAATGCAAGGAAACTTGTACTTGGTGAGGTAAGTGTAAGGCCCTGAAGAATTAGCAAGTTTATCACGGAAGGAGTCATGGAAAGATTTAGGGATTGTTGCGGTGCAAAAAAAAAAAAAATCACAGAATACATTGTACACGACATAGCGTAGATGGGCGATATAGTGGCCTTCCATGGGACCCATGGCCCCCCAGCCACTTCACAGCAGGAGAGACGCTTTACGGTCAGTACAAATGCAGTCTAGAGCTTGAGATTGCCAATGTCATCCAGCAGTAGCCAACATGGCCGGTATTGACAGCCTATATACTACATACAGTAGACATTCGCTAAGCCTCTGCCTACTAGTGAGAATCAACTGAGAACAATCCGCTTTACTGCAGGCTGTAAACCGAGACGTTGCTGCTTGACCAGTCTGTTTTGTAGCTGGTTTGGCCACTAGATGTCAGCACGTGTACAAAATGCAAAGGGCAGAATTTATTGCCCCATCTATGCTAGTGTTCTGATGAGCGATATTTTAGCCCACATCTGGTGCTACATTCCCTCCGTTCTATGCCACATTGCGCCAACGTGAACGGAGTGGACCGGGCAAAGGAACCAACGGCAATTTTCTAGGATGGGTTAGGGCTAGCTCACACGGGGGCAAGAGGGGGGTGGATTTTGTCCGGAATCCACCTCAAAATCCGCCCCCTCACAATAGAGGTCTATGTAGATGTGATCTTTTTTTCCCGTTAGTGGTTTGTTCCCACTAGCCAAAAAAAAGAAGCGAGCTGCCCTTTCTTCAGGCGGAAGCTGCGGCAGAAATCGCTGCGGCGTGTCCGCTTCAAGACAATCCCTCCGGACTAGGCCCATTCATTTGGGCCTACTCCGGAGCGGGAAGCCGCGAGTGGCGGAAGCCGTGACAGTCGCAGCTAGCCGCGGCAGGCATATTTTGGTCCCGATTCTAATGCACATCCCGCGTCAAAATCAGGACTAAAATACGCGGTCCTTATATAGGAAACCTACACCAATTCCTATCCCCATTCTGAACCATGGGCATACAATTTATTTAAGAGGCCGGATCTTCTTGACAAGTCTTGCTTCCTTTAATAAGACTGGTGTAAGAAATGCCAGTCTTAATAAATTTGCCCCGATATGTATAATTTAATACAAGAACACGAAAACCTTCTGAGGAACCCACAAAGTGCCACCAGAGCTTCTCCCAGACTGCAAAAGACGCATGGAGCAATTTCTCAATCCATTAGGATCCCTATTCTCAAGATGGGTTGGGGTCCCAGCAGTCAGACCACCCCCAGATCATGACGTTATCCCCTTTCCTATAAGCAGGGGTTCCGTTCTATGTCCCCACATTAATGGCTTTGGGGGTCATGGAAATAAATGGGACTGCCATCAGGTATCACAGATCTATAAGAAATCAAGCTCTTGTCTATAGGGCCTTCCACGGAAGCATTGTATCACAACCTGATAATAAATTAAGGTATTGGGTCACCCCCTCATGTGAGAAAGAATCAAAGCAAATAAAAGTCTGTGCAAAATACAGAGAGTCATGAAAGTAAGGAAGTCCACTAAAGGGGAAGAAGAAAGGACTTGTTTTTCCAAAGCTAAACTTTCCCACCGTGACCTATAGGAGATCAGCGCTACCTCCGGACAACGTATGCAGTCAGTATGGAAAATATTAAGTGCGTCCGGAGCACAGACGCCACCACTTGTTGAAAGTTTAGGGTTTTTTTCGCTTCCAGAGACATTTTTTCCCCAAGCATTTTACAAACACGTTTCCACTTCTGAGCGATTCCGAGGAGTCTCTAGAAACATCAGACCTGGAATGTCCTCCATACTTGGTAAACAGAGACGATATACAGCCGCACATTTGTCTAAACATTCCCAGCAGGTAGCCCCCAGAACAATGGGGTGTGAGGGTAGAAGGAGCCTCTGTCTATATCTCACATCCAGCCAGGGCTCTGTATTGTTTGCTTAGACAGATCAGCACTGTCTGCCCCGCGGAAAGTGAAATCTATACAACCCCCATCATATACTAAGACCTTATAGTGGTATCTGGTAGGAAAATACCGCAATGCAATAAACATAGATGGCCGGCAACATTGTGCAAAGTGGAAAGAGATGATTCTGAGGTCTTACAGACAGGTCGTCTCTATGAGATCGGCGGGGGTCCCACACCTCTACCTATCTGAAGCAGCCAAATATCCGATGCCTACTCACAGATCAGTCCCATTCAAATGAATGAGACTGAACAAATATGCCACGATACAAAGAATACAGCGACAACTGTGTCCAGGACCTCCAGGACTGTGTCATAGGCTACCCAGGCAGACAACAGTGCCTGCACGTCTATATGGCAATGCCCGTATCATTGCACTGGCCACACATTCGGGAAGTCGTGTCAACCACATAGCAGGGACTATGAGATAGCAACAAGGCTGGATCAATCTATCTATATACATATACAAACATCTATATATATATATATATATATATATATATATATATATATATATATATATACATACACACACATACACATCTATCTATATACATATACACACAGCACAGCCATATATTGATCTCTATGAAGCAGCTGCGTATATATAGAGGTCATATATACATACAGGCAGCCATATACACATGTAGAGGAATGAATGCAGCTCAAGGTATCAATGAAAACTTGCAACAGTGATAAATGGAGTCCCTACGTTCACATGCGCGCTGGTCCTCCGAAAATGAGTAGAGGAAAAGATCCTGCAAGTTGGACGTTTTCCTCCACTGGTTTGAGGTTAAAAATACAACGGACACCCCTCTTCTAGCAGCCCACCTCTGCATTGCTTGGGTCCCCTGATGGACCAGAACAACAGACAGGCGACGCTAGTGTGAACCTCACCAACAAATGTATAACGTCTGGCAATATAGAAAAGCAGGGCACCTACCTCTACCCATCTCCTCCATGGTGAGCTCTCTGCTGGCTACTAGTCACATTCTAGGCAGTTTTGCAGAGTTTACCCTGGAATCTGATCCGGCCCCTATCACTGTATTCTATGGTTTCTCTGCTCCTTATCAGATTTGTCAATAAGTGAAGGTTAACACTTGAGATCTGACTGTTTGTTGTTCTCCCCCCAGCCCTAGTTAATATCACAACCGAAAGATGACCGGTCACCTCCCCCACACCCCTTTTACTATAGAATTGTATTCCCCATCATAGAACATTTTCGCCTCTACATTGTTTCGGTCTGCGGCCGTAAGAGTTATAATGGAAACCCCAACGCAGGTGTAATCCTATTAGAAATTCCATCGCAGAGTTCGATGGAAATTGGTGGAGGACATTGTTTTTCACCACTTTCAGTTTAGAAACTATGGACACCCAATGGACCCCATTACAGTCAATGGGGTCTGCCGGGGTCTACATGTATCCGCTGTTTCACCAGTCCACCTGTCCATTGTTCAGATCCCTTGACAGACCCACTCAAGAAACTGAGAGCCCACCCAGATGATCTGTGAGGGTCCGGGATGTCAGGCCCCGCCAATTACATATCTCTGAACTGTCCATAGGACATATAATCCTAGGAAAACTCCTTTAATATCAAGTATTATCAGATGTCAGCCATGTTTGCTAGAACAGAAACTAGAGGAAATATTCTACTATACAAAAGGGGTAATAGCGATCACATAACAGCGGCCACATGACTGTCGCCAAATGACTACAACTCCCACCGTCACCCCGGATCTGATGGGATGACTTACACAGGTTAGGGTTTCCCTTCCCCAGAAAGCAGCAGGAGGACATTTCAGGAACCGCCGCAGTTTCCAGTAGCCGTAGCCCCGCAGGGAATGGCCTCTCCCCGCCACATGGAGAGCGATCAGACACAACAATAACCCAGATCTGTTTCACTAACCTCCACCCTCGGCTGACCTCGCACCCGCGAGTCGCACATCTGCCAGATCACCGCTGGATAAGGCGTCACACCCTTTATGGGTCAGTAAAATAATAAGCAGTAGACTGTCAGCACATTCATATCGCCTCAGCGAGAGTGCCCGACACCCCGGGGCAAGCGGCGATAGATCCCAAAGCAGAAGATGGCACTATAGTCCTGAAGACGTAACATGGCAATGCTGTACGACTAAGCCATGTTGGGCCACAACCCCTGAGGATGCTGTAAGGGTAACCGCATGGGGTTCACAAAATCTTATAGAGCTGCGATCTCAAAACAGCGCCACCCTTTTCTGTAGATTATGACTGGTATTGCAGAGTAACTCTATGGAAATGAACAGTGCTGAGGATTCTATCATTAAAATCGTATTTTTTCTGCCTACCACGTCGGAATAGCCTTAAGACTAGCCTTCTTTTCCTACCTTTAGATGTCTTCTCTGCGCCGCCGTTCGGTTTGAAACCCGGGTTTTCGTCTGTATGCAAATGAGTTCTCTCGCAGCACTGAGGGCGTCCCCAATGCTGCGAGAGAACTCTCCAGCGCCGCCTCCATTCTCTTCAGGAACGCCTCTCTTTGCGTTTTCTTCCGGAGCTGGGTTCAAACTTCGAGGCCTTGGGCAAAGCAGACAACGCATGCCCGCCGGCCACAAGAAAATGGCCGCTTACTTGCTAAGTGTAAGCGGCCATTTTCTTGCGGCCGACGGGCATGTGCAGTTTGAACCCAGTGTCGGAAGACGACTCGAAGCGAAGATGAAGGCGGAGCTTCAGATTTCTCTCGTAGTATTGGGGATGCGCCAGTGCTATTTGAGGGCTGAGGACCGCCCCCAGTGCTGCAAGAGAACTTATTTGCATACTAACGTAAACCAGAGTTTCCACCGAACGGCGGCACGGAGAAGACATCTAAAGGTAGAAGAGAAGGTAGGAGCCTTTCTTAAGGCTATTCCGACATGGTATGGAGAAAAAAAATACTATTTTAATGATAGGATCGATCCCTTTAACTGTACATCAGATACACTTGAACCCTACAAATTGTACAGTGCTGCGGAATATGTTGGCGCTATATAAATAAAATTTATTATTATTATAGTATACGCAAAGCTAAATAACCCAGACTTGTGTCAGATACGTGTAGCAAAGTATCAGACCTGTGTAGCTTCTGCTGAAGGATTTAGGTCACAGAGCATTGTTTGGATTAGATACAACCGTATCTAACTCCTCAGCAAGGGTCAGCTCAGCAACTTTTGCCACTCCAGCTGCTGTGAAACCACATCTCCCAGCATGCTCCACTCCCTTCCAAGAACAGCAGAGCAAGTATGCATGCTGGGAGTTGTAGTGCTGAAGGTTACCTACCCCTGGTATACAAGACTTTTTTGGCCAGCCTGCACCTGCCAGAGTACAGGCCTCCATAAACACCCAGGCCCGATATTTGCGGGCGCACGTGAAATCCTTTTACTACGACCTGCCATGTACAGCCGAGCACGCAGCCAGTCAATGGGCACTCGGTACTTTATAGTAAACTGGGAAAGGTCCCAAACCAAATCCTCCATTGTGCGCGCCACTTCCTCCTCTGGATTTGGCAGCGGCCTTGCTCCGGGTGTTCTTACAAATGAATTGGAAACGTGAAAAAGTGTGTGAGCCGAGGAGGAGCTGACCGCCGGCGACTATCTGGAAATAGGAATTGTTATCTGACTCAGCCTATTCCTACCTCCAGCCGCCGACAACCTTTGGACGCTCCCTAGTCAGCCATTCGTGTGAACCTCTCCCTCCGCGCGGGGCAGACAAGGAAAGTTCATTCGCTTTCCATCAGGCGTTCACGCGGAGGGCGAGAGGGAGGGGAGGCGACCCCCAGAGACCACTAGAAACGTCTCCAAATTCATTTAATCTCTTAGGGCTTATTCACACCTCGGTAATGGGATTCAGGTTGGGATGTCTATTTAATACCAGAACCCTATAATCTCACCAGTCAGGTGAGGACATGGATTTAGGTTTGTTTTTTGAGGAAAAAAAAAAAAAAACAGCACCACCCCTCTCCAAAGGTTGTGTCTGGTACTGCACTCAAATAGGACTAAGCTGCAATACCCAGCACAACCATTGCATAGGAGTGGCGCTGCGGTTCACACTTCCGTTATTTAATGACTGTTGCTCTCATCCTGCACAAGAGCACCAAACATAGGCGCCCCTTTTATGTTTAACATCCACCCCTGATGTACTCACATTCTGGTTAACCCCTTCACCATCTGCCTGCCCTCCTACTATACATATGCTGAGGCTAGGGTTGGCCGCAGCAGTCACCTGAGCCTCTAGACTTCTAGCCAAGGGATAAGGGGACACATCATCCAAATATAGGCAACTTTATCCTAGAAAACCCCTCTAAATTCAATACGGTGCGCGAATTTCTATACAAAATGTCAGCAGCATGTGGATAACATCTGTAGTCTCATCCACCTGCTGGGCGCTGTATTCTTCATTTTCCACGCTTTTCTCCAAAAACAGCACCACCTCTGTCCATTGGCTGCATCTGGTATTACAGTTTGGCTTCAAGGAAGAAAGGTACTGAGCTGCAATACCATACACAACCTCTGGACAGGAGTGGCACTGTTAAGCAGCCACATTTTCCTGATCCTAGTCCTTGAACCCTGTAAGCAATGAACTTAAAGTGACCAGGACTTGGCTGCAATACCAGACACAGCCTATGGACAAGAGTGGCGCTATTTCTGGGGAGCCTATTATATTCTGGCCTGGCACTGACATAGTGTGACTGGAGATCACTGGTGACTTAGTCTATGCATTCCTATGAATAATCTTAAGATTTTGGCGCTCCTCATAGCGTCCTAATTGCGGTGTGTGTTATATACGCCAAGACGACACACCCAAAGCTGGAAAGAATGGAAAGGGAAAAGAAAAAAAAAAATAAAATCCCAGGCTACGTTATATTCCTGTATTGACCTGGGATCTTTCCTCGGCAGGTCTCGGCCCGAGCGGCAGGAAGGGAAGCCGTGAGCTTGCCGGTTTTTCTTAATGAAAGAAAATCTTCTCCTTAAAGTGGCGGCAACGTTACAGAAGGGAGTTCACCAGAAATGCGAGGCAGATTATTATGTCAGGCGTAAAGCATTTAACCTGCTTCATTCCCCAGTGCAACGCTGCCGCCCGAGGCGATTGTGATCACCAATGATCTGCTGCAGAGGAGGGTGATAAGAGGGCGGATCGGGGCCAAGCAAGTGACAGCGGCGCTGCAGGCCCTCACCGCCTGCTGGAAGATGCGCAGCTGCCGTGGTGAGTGAAAGGTGTGTAAATTCACTGGTGTCTCCAGAAGACAAGTCCGCACAGATCTGTCCTGACAGCCGTCAGCGCACATCCTCGTAGCCAGAACCGCAGCACGTGAAGGGGACATGCACTCGTAGGAATACAGCCCTCTATATGAGATCCTATAAGGACAGACGGATGCCATAGTGCAGATCCGAAGGGCTGCAGGATTCTGATACCAGGGCCGACCTTATGGGTTCTTGTAAGGGGACCACACACCGTGACCTACCCTGTCAAGCAAGGAGGAGACGTCTACAACCAAGACAACCTAATCCTTACCCAACCACTGTCATTTTGGTGGTCCAAGCTCATGCATCCCCCCTCTCCCCCGTGTAGGGTAAGACCCGCCATGGCAGAAATATTTCCTATTGTAATAAAAGGATCAGGCCCATAGATCGGGTATGCTGCTTTTTTCCCCCCTATCTTTGTAGAACACGGGGAGAACATACAAACTCCTTGCAGACGTTCCTGGTGGGATTTGATCCTAGGACTCCAGCGCTGCAAGGCTACAGTGCTAACCACTGAGCCACCGTGTTGCCCCATGATGCTTTTTTTAATCCACTAGCGTTGCATCTCCATCATTCGGTTCCGTCAGGGGCACGGGCCGCTAAGACAGCGATTACATATGGCGTGAATGTGGGGTGCCCCGGTCCTCCGTGCAGGACTCTTTCCTCCACCAATTATCAGAGGACCCGCACAGAGTCTCCAGATTTCTCCTGAATTTTGCAATGAAAAGCAGAAGAAATTTTTGCGGCATTGATGCATTCCTAACATGGCTATAACTGCGCTGTCTGAACACACCCTAAGCCCGGAACCGTTCATGAGGGTTTTGTGGCAAACAAATCTGCTGGAGGAGGAGGAGAGAAAGTCGGCCATGCAGGAATTTGTGCCAGTCCAAAAAGAAAAGAAAAAAGCAGATTTGTGGCGGAGAGGCTGCAAACGGACACCTGCGGATTGCTTGAAGTGAATGGGTTTTTAAACGGACCATTTGCAAACCGTTCCCAATCGGTTTTTCTGCAGTCGCGGCAAATTCACGACAGACGGACAGCAGGTGCAAGTGTGAACAAAGCATAGGGCAGTTATAGCCAATGCAATTCAATGGTTTCTACGCTTTTATTATTTTTGTTGTCCTGCAACTACAATGGAACTGCAGAAATAACACCAATGTGAACAAAGTCCACTGCCGACCCAAAAAACTGCAACAAAAACTGTGCGTGTGATTCCAGCCTTGGTGTCATGGCCGTGCTGGATGTGATCGGCTGCTTGTGCACCATGCGAGTATTACCCAGCACACCTTAGAGTCAGGGTGGTGCCGCCATCTACAACGTGACACCTTGATTCAGTGCCCAGAAGGGTTCAGGTCACTCAGAGTTTCTTACAAGGCTCCTCACAGTTCCTGCTATACTCAGAGGGAGAGCGCTGGCGAGAACAACATGAAGCACAATGTAACATATGGCAGGAGCGGAGATACTATGTAACAGCACAACAGCTGGCAGCACAGCCCAAGTAACAACCTGTCCTCACAAGATCCTACAGTCACAGCTCCTTAATCCCCCAAGGAGACCAACCCTAGGAGGAGAACCCCAAGGAAGGAGGCACCATGGTAACAAGTGTCATCAGAAGGCTGCAAAATACTAAAGAGCCACGTTATAAGAGAACAAACACCAGCTGCAAGAGGTTCTGCAGCAGATACAGCTCCAGCTGAGGAATGGAGAGAAAAGTAAGCACAACCCCAAGAGGTTCTGCAGCAGATACACCTCCAGCTGAGGAATGGAGAGAAAAGTAAGCACAACCCCAAGAGGTTCTGCAGCAGATACACCTCCAGCTGAAGAATGGAGAGAAAGTAAACAACTCAAAGAGGTTCTGCAGCAGAAACCTACACCTTCAGCTGATGAATGGAGAGAAAAGTAAAAAGTAAACACAACCCCAAGAGGTTCTGCAGCAGAAACCTACACCTCCAGCTGATGAATAAACAGACAGAAGACATAAAAATAGACAGAGAACCAAACATCACCTCCAAGAGGTTCTGCAGCAGATAGGCAGCTGGTAGATAGATGACAAATAAAAGAACAGACAGAAGACTGGAATGAGAAGCAAAGCACCTCCAAGAGGTTCTGCAGCAGATCGCTACATCTCCAGCTGATGAATGGACAGGGAAGTAAAAAAAAACAAAAAAACAAGAGGTTCTGCAGCAGAAACATACACCTCTATCTAACACAGAGGAGCAAATATCCTCCAAGAGGTTCTGCAGCAGAAACATACACCTCTATCTAACACAGAGGAGCAAATATCCTCCAAGAGGTTCTGCAGCAGATCGCTGCATCTCCAGCTAATGAATGGACAGGGAAGTAAAAAACCCCAAGAGGTTCTGCAGCAGAAACATACACCTCTAGCTAATGCAGAGAAGCAAATATCCTCCAAGAGGTTCTGCAGCAGATCTCTATATCTCCAACGGATTTTCACCTTCCTTAAAGGGATCCTCCAGTAATGCAACTCATGTCTTAAGACAGTCAGATCTTCCCAGGACTGTCCATTCATATAGAAGAGCGACTACATAACTGGAGGAGGGGGTGACCACAGACCCCTTTAAGACAATGGCTACAGACACATGATGGAAACAATGTTTCCCAGCATTAAACGGCATCTTCGTGGGCACGTTGCGATACAATTGCAAGAACTCCAAACCGGATTGGTCACAGGTCACACACACAACAATGTCACAGACAGGTCACCGAGCGCTGCCAATAGATTTGTCATTTTTCTTTACATTGTGTTTTTATACATTTTTTTCCCAGAGATTTCCATACAAAACACGACAAGGTGAAGAGTGCGGTTATGGATTTTATACAACCAAAACACCTCGGAACAAGGCGCGGACACACAGCGCACGACGTATCGTAGCGACACAGTCAGGCATCGTAAGATAGAACATCATCACATGTAACGTTGCGCCTAGTCATGGTAAATTTGGGTCGGAACACGCAGGGCACTGATATTCCAGCAGGTTCGGGTCAGGTAAGACCAACATTGTTACATTTACTATGGCCTTAACCTTAAAGGGGATGTAAACTAAGTGCAGAGCTGCAATACCGGACGAAACCTACAGACAACAGAGGCGCTGTTTATCGCCCACATTCTATTTAAAGGGATCAGTCAAGACTAGAAAAGAGGTCTGTTTTTCCTACAAACAGCACCACACCTGTCAATAGGCTGCGCCTGGTATTGCAGGTCAGTTTAAGGGATAAGCAGCAGTACCAGAGACAGACGATGGACTGGGGTGTCACATTTTTGGGGGAATGAAAACAGTAGAGCCCTGATCAACTTACTGAGCAATAACGGACATCACCTAAGGAGCGGTGTGGCGCTGTTTGTTCTATTCTATTTAAAGGGATTGTGGATGTTTTTCCTAGTAACAGCGCCACACCTGTGCATAGGATGTGCCTGGTACTGCAGTTGACTAAGTCATTGGGGATAAGTAGACATGCCAGACACTGACTAAGATGGGGCTGTTTTTGGGAATAACAACAACCCTATTCTAGACTGAATGATGCAAACAATCCCTTTAATAAATATGGCAACCGAACCACCACAAATGGACCCAGAATCAGGACCGGACGACCCCAAAATACCATTACCCTATAACAGACCCAGACCGGTCATATGAAACACTTTCCACCCGCAACCAATCCAAACTGGTTTAGTGACATCATCACCTCCACCGCCATGACATCACTAAGCCAAAACAAGTGCCAGGCGAGTCAGAGGGATTCCATTCCCCATCTGCCCCCTATAGAGGGGGGCACAAACAACGCAACGGCCTCATTATCTAATTTATTAACCCTAAAAACACAATGAGGCTTAAAGCGGACTGAAGCAATGATGGTTCCCCCCCCCCCCCCCTACAAGAGGTTCTGCAGCAGTAGGTGGTATTACATCAGGCCAGGCATGGCTGGGCACACTTGTCTGAATGCACTGGCTGCCCAGGAATAAAAAGAGAATTAAAGGGGAGGGGCCACAACTTTCCTGGGGGGGGGGGGGGGTACAGACAATGTGGGCTACTCTGGCTCCTGGCAGGGAGGCCACACTGGGGATCAGCATGGCATTGTGTACATCGCAGGACTACAACTCCCAGCATGCCCCACAGGTGGCCTAGACAGCCCGCGGGCTCTCACCTCGTCAGCGCCCGGAGCAGTGTGCGCCTGCTGCTGCTGCTTGCTCTCGCCGTCTCCCTCAGGTGGAGCTGTCCGGCGGCTCGCCATGATTCCCCGTGCGAATTACAAAGGAGAAGCGAAGGAGTCCACATTGGAGGGAAGGAAGGAGAGCGCTGACATGGAGGGAAGCGGAGCGGTCACCGGGACACGGCGCTGGGGAGGAGCCGGGGTAGCTGGCGGAGAAGAGCGGACATCGTGTCAGCCGCTGCCCGTGTACAAGACAGTGTGTGAGTGAGAAGCGCTCGGAGAACGGCAGGGGGGCGGAGCCGCAGACAACTAACCAATCCGTGTCACCTGCCCCGCCCACTGGATTAACCTCTGCAGTGACAGGAGTCCGCTTGATCGCGCCTTCATAAGTGGACGCGTCTGTGGTGGACACGGGTAACCAAGGGGTTAACAAAGAAAGGGGCGGGGTCAATGACGTCAACCACCTGAATACTTAAAAAGTGGGTCGGGGGCTGTGAGGGCGGTCAGGGTCGTGGCTATAGAAGGGGTCGGATGCCATAGTATTGGCTTGTAGGCGCTGCTTAGTAGTCTGGCCTGTCTACTCTCTGAGTACAGGTGTCTATGGAGCAGCCCTTGAAGGGAGGCGGGATATTACCTGTAGTCACTCCTTTTATGCGCCAGACCTCGCTTTCGGTTCTAAAACTGTGTAAGGAAGAGCTCTGCTTGCTGTCAGTGACTGGATCGTACCATAACTCAATAGATTCCAGTCCAATCGGCGTCTTGTCGCTGCGCCAAAGTCAGAACTTGAGATTTAACCCCTCCCCAGCCATGTTTTGATTCCAAAATCCGTTCGCAGAGTCATATAAGAGCTCACGCTTGCTGAGACATGTTGTACGTCGCAACGATAGCATTTAATATACTAGACGATCTAGTGGGAAGCTGGTAAAAGATCCAAAATGGGGTGGAATTGGCGAAAAACTGCGTTTACGCAACTTTCTTACGGGCTTCGTTTTTACGGCGTTCGTTGTGCGACCAGAATGACATGTCCCCCTGTATTCTATGGGTCAGTACAATGACGGCAATCCCCGTAGCCTCCCGGCCGCCATGGCAGTGGATCGCCGATCTTGTTACGGGGCTGACAGTCCACCCCAAAATGGCATCTCGATCGTGTTTGATGATTTCAGAGGGATAGTGTCCGTGATCAGTATAATACAGAGAAGACCCAGCAGCTAGGGTGGCCGCCATGTTTAAATAAAAGAGGTTAAGGCAATGTTCCTGTTCCAACTCTTTGTAACCAATAAATGCTATATATTCTATATTACTCACCTGTTTGGCCAGGGATCCATAAGAGGGTCTTCATAGACTGCATCACCTCCATAGACTATAATGGGAGCTCCCGAATTTTGGTGCCGTTTGTCAAATAACCTAGAACACCCCCACGTGTTACACGTATGACTAGTACTGCACTGTTGGTAGCGATAAGTTGCCACATTTTGCTTCTACATCCCAGTAGTGGTAGAAACAAAAACCTTTCGCCTATACACATCCGCCACCTCCATGTGCAGCCAAGTGATCCGAATTGCTGCATTTTCTGTAGGTGACCGAATCCCCCCCCCTTCCCCAGTCTTGTCCTATCTGATAATAACTGCGCCCATAGAGGATGCCCCGTCATGTCCTCATGTGATGTGTCTGGGACCCCTGCTGTGCTGGACCCCTCTCTGCTTCAGCTGGGAGTGGAAGCAGGTGCATGGCAGGGATGGAGATAGGCGTCTCCCCTAATGTCTATTCCCCTCGGATCACCCCGGCCTGAGCACATGTGGCCAAGACAAATCTGCAGATACTGGATGGCGGGGTCTCTGTGCAATGATCAATCTTCTGGTTCATCAGCCTCCATTGCCGCCATCAGTACTACTATACCACCGCCATACATGTAGCCGGATACTTTCTGAAGACTTACAGAATTCAGTCTTGAACTTCTTGAACAGAGAAGCTTATTTAGAGGGAACACATGGCTAGACGAATGCTATCCTCCCTGCTGGGACAGGGCTGAGCGTGGCATCTGGCTGCTCATTAAATATTAACATTTATCAGGCGTCTTTTTACAGTATATTTCCAAAGCAGGATAGTGCGGGTCTGACCGAGAACAAAAGTGACGAAAATTTACACTTAACTATAGAGAGGATACTCTGTTCTGTCTCTCTATATGTGTCTATCCATTTCATATGTATCTATATGTTTATCTATCTATCCATTTCCTATGTATCTATCTCTTCGTGTCTATCTATCTGTCCATCTCATATCTATATATTTATCTATATATCTATATATCCATTTTATATCTATCTATTCATCCATTTCATATGCATATATCTATATGTCTATCTATCGATGTATCTATCCATTTCATATGTATCTCTCTCCATGTGTCTATCCATCTCATAGGTATCTATCTATCCATCCATCCATCCCATATCTATCTATCTATCTATCTCCTATCTATCTATCTATCTATCTATCTATCTATCTATCTATCTATCTCCTATCTATCTATCTATCTATCTCCTATCTATCTATCCATCCAACCAACCATCTATCTCCTATCTATCTATCTATCTATCTATCTATCTATCTATCTATCTATCTATCTATCTATCTATCCATCCATCCCATATCTATCTATCTATCTCTTATCATCTATCTATCTATCTATCTATCTATCTATCTATCTATCTATCATCTATCTATCTCCTATCTATCATCTATCTATCTATCTATCTATCTATCTATCTATCTATCTATCTCCTATCCATCTATCCATCCAACCATCTATCTCCTATCTATCTATCTATCTATCTATCTATCTATCTATCTATCTATCTATCTATCCATCCATCCATCCATCCATCCATCCCATATCTATCTATCTATCTATCTATCTATCTATCTATCTATCTATCTATCTCCTATCATCTATCTATCTATCTATCTATCATCTATCTATCTCCTATCTATCTATCCATCCATCCATCCCATATCTATCTATCTATCTATCTATCTCCTATCATCTATCTATCTATCTATCTATCTATCTATCTATCTATCTATCTATCATCTATCTATCTCCTATCTATCTATCTATCCATCCATCCATCCCATATCTATCTATCTATCTATCTATCTATCTATCTATCTATCTATCTCCTATCATCTATCTATCTATCTATCTATCTATCTATCTATCTATCATCTATCTATCTATCTATCTATCTCCTATCTATCTATCCATCCAACCATCTATCTCCTATCTATCTATCTATCCTTCCATCCCATATCTATCTATCTATCTATCTATCTATCTCCTATCATCTATCTATCTATCTATCTATCTATCATCTATCTATCTCCTATCTATCTATCTATCTATCTATCTATCTATCTATCTATCATCTATCTATCCATCCATCCATCCATCCCATATCTATCTATCTATCTATCTATCTATCTATCTATCTCCTATCTATCTATCTATCTATCCATCCATCCATCCCATATCTATCTATCTATCTATCTAGCTATCTAGCTATCTATTTATCTCCTATCATCTATCTATCTATCTATCTATCTATCTATCTATCTATCTATCTATCATATATCTATCTCCTATCTATCTATCTATCTATCTCCTATCTATCATCTATCTATCTATCCATCCATCCATCCATCCCATATCTATCTATCTATCTATCTATCTATCTATCATCTATCTATCTATCTATCTATCTCCTATCTATCTATCCATCCAACCATCTATCTCCTATCTATCTATCTATCTATCTATCTATCCATCCATCCAATATCTATCTATCTATCTATCTATCTATCTATCTATCTATCTATCTATCTATCTCCTATCTATCTATCATCTATCTATCTCCTATCTATCTATCTATCTATCTATCTATCTATCTATCTATCTATAATCTATCTATCTCCTATCTATCTATCTATCTATCTATCTATCTATCTATCTCCTATCTATCATCTATCTATCTATCCATCCATCCATCCCATATCTATCTATCTATCTATCTATCTATCTATCTATCTATCTATCTATCTGTCTGTCTGTCTGTCTGTCTGTCTGTCTGTCTGTCTGTCTATCTATCTATCTATCTATCTATCCATCCATCCATCTATCTCCTATCTCTCTCTCTCTCTCTCTCTCTATCTAAACATCCCTCCATTCTTCCTCTATCTCTGTAGTCACTTCTATGCCAGCGGTTGCTCAGGATCAGGTGTAACTTTAGCATCTTCTCGGGTTCCAGCTATTGTCTCTGTTCCAGCTCTTGTATCCAGCACTTTTTCAATTAAAGGGGGTTGTTCAATGGTAGAAAGAATTAAAACTGAAGTAGCGAATGTCCTTACAAATCCACACCAGTGCTCCCCTCTTTAATCCCCCACTAATCCAGTGCACATGCACTAGTGGCCGCCTGCTGGTCTTTGTATTTTGGGCCGCTGGCAAAGATGTGCCATCCTGGCACCTAACTGCTAAGCCCAATCACTGGCCCCCGAGGTCATGTGACTTATTGACATCACCGATCAGTGTCAAGTGGTCACCTACAGTATTGCTGCTTTTCTGAGTACTGTATGGCCATATTCTATAGGCAGTGTACACAATATTTTGCATTGGTGGCCACACTACGGTTCATGTTGTAGTAGCGGCTGCGTGGCAAAGAGCAAATGTGGGGTACACCTTTATTAAGTTTTTGCACTGGCCATAATACAGTATATGCCTGATATAAGATGTATCAAGTAACCTACAGATAGCTATGTATTAATAGATTGCATAGATATTTAGAATAGCATTAAAGTTTTTTTGTGTCCTATCCTATCCTTAGCATAGGTTATCAGATCAGAGGCAATCTGACGCCAGGCATCGGTGCGTTTAAATGAGCCGCCACTTTGCATACTGAACACAGCGCCGTACATTGTACAGTGGCTGTGCTTGGTACTGCAGCCCAATCCCATTCATTTAATTGAAACTGCCCTGGCAAAGCCATGTAACCAGTGAATGTGATATCACTGTCCTGAAGCCTCTATAAACAGCTGATCAGCGTGGGGTGCCAAGTGTCGACCCCCCACTATCTAGATCATTAATATTAGAATCCCAAACAACTCCTATAGGCGAAACGCAACAAAAAAAAACGCTTTGGAAAAATCCACTATGAAAACGTATTGCATTTCCCATGGAAATGAATGGAGCGGGGGTGCAATCTTTCCCCTGTGGCTACATTAACAATGAGGGTAACCCCCCCGCACTCGCTACAGTCAGACCCCCACTGATCAGCCATCCTATAAAGGATACATACTTCAGCATTGTTCTTTTTTTATTTGCAACAATAAAAAAAATTTGAATTTATTTTTTAATTTGTAATTTTTGGCAAAAAAAAAAAAAACAGACCATGGAGATTTACTGAAATGTTGTTACAGATTTGCTCTGAGTCAGTCGCATTCAGCCATTTAGTCGCTGTGGGTTTCTGCCACCTTTTTGTTTCCCAGGATCCTAAGGGAATAGTCAGAAAGCCCGGACTGATCTTTCTTTCCTTCTCTGCAAAGACAGAAATTGTCTGTGAATTAATGAGAACAAATAACTTTCACTTTTCAGGCTGACAGATCCCCCGCTGCCTTGGATTCTGTAGACTCTGCTCCTTGAGCTTTCCCTGGCTCGGTCTGCAGCAACCAAGGAAGTCAAGCGAGTTACAAAAATAGATCTTTTTAGCACTTTCCCTTGAAATTTGTGCTCGGTTGGATCTAAAATAAAATAATAGTGTCATTGGCTGTCACCTGATTTCTGGGCGCTGTCTCTTCATGTCAGATGGAGCTGCCGCCATATCTGTTGTATTGCACCTTGTCACATTTTACAATATTATTTTATCACAATTATTATAGGGGTTTTACAGGAATTTCTTTTTTTATGACCTATCACTAGTAGAGATGAGTGAGTACTGTTCGGATCAGCCGATCCGAACAGCACGCTCCATAGAAATGAATGGATGCACCTGGTACTTCCGCTTTGACGGCGGCCGGCCGCTTAACCCCCCGCGTGCTGGCTACGACCATTCATTTCTATGCGAGCGTGCTGTTCGGATCGGCTGATCCGAACAGTACTCGCTCATTTCTAGCATAACTGATCCTTATACTATACAGTATACAGAGGTGGAAGCAGATGACTCCTTACACTGTATAGTGGCTGGTACTCAAACCCCTCTAGACTAGGGCTAGGCTGCAACTCCCATTGTGAAACCAAAGATTACTATGTCACCCTACAACCTTCACGAATGTAAGTGGATGGAGGAGTGTGACTTGTAGTCGCAAAATAAAAAAAATCCAGCAGAGAGGGATCTTTCTTAGACTAGAAGTCACAGACACAACATCCATGAGGTCGCACTCTTTTCACATACATTAATAAAGGAGTCATAGGGCGACACGGTGACCTTATGTCGTATGTCTGGAGTTGTAGCCAAACTTGTCATGTAGCCCAAGTAACAACAAAAAAAAAAAATCAAGGCTCAGATCCCACGTTGTGGAAAAGCTGCTTTTTTTGTTGCAGATTATGAAGCAGTGTTTTGAGCCAAAGGTGGCTTCATTGTGGCTTTATACGTCTACGTTAAATTCACAACAATCTTTGACTCAAAAAAGCGCAGCAAAATCTGCTATAAAACAAGCAGTTTTTCTGCAACGTGGGGTCTTAGCCTAAAGGTTTTTTGGTGCTGATTTTGATGCTGAATCTGTATCAGAATCCTCACTTTATTTTTCCACTAGCAGAAAAAAAAGCTTTCTTCAGGCGGATTCCACCTGCAAAAACCAAGGCAGTCAATGGGAGGCAGAAAATCCGCATTGCGGATTTGGGCATGGAATTGGCAAAAACTGTGCAAAAAAAAAACACTAGCGTTTTTTTCTAGGTGCTGGCGAAAAAAAAATAAAAAAGGCTTAAAGAACCGCTTCAAAAAATCATTTCCTAATTCATGAAGCAGATTTTTTCCTCGCCAAAATCCTCGCTAAAAAACTCTGTGTTAATGGACCCTAAGGGATGTAAGCTTCTTCTGCCTCAAAAACACCTGAAGGCCGGAACCCCACGGAACAGAAACGCCTTGATTTGCCCGCGGTGGAAAAATTGTGGCGTTTTACAGCAAGGGCAAAGTGGATGGTATTCTAGCAAACCCCATGCCCACTTTGCAGTAAAACTCAGCGAACTTTCTGTCTCAAGCGCTGCGTGAAGAACTGCGATGCGTTACCCTTGCGCTTTTTTTTTGCTGCGGGATGTCCCGTGGGGCCTTAGCCGAAATCTGCCTTCCCTTTTATGATCCCAGACAACTCTTTAACCCCTTCCCGACATGCGCCGTAATAGTACGGTGCATGTCGGGTCTGTAACTATGGCGACCACCCGGGAGCCGGGCGGCCGCCATAGCCGTCTGGTGTCTACTGCTTTAAGCAGTAGACAACCGGCTCTAATGCCTCCGATCGGTCCCCGGACCGATCGGAGGCATTAACCCCTCCGGCGCAGCGGTCAAAGGCGCCGGAGGCGCCATTTTCCCGGCGGCGCATGGGCGCCTCCATTTTGGCCGGGATCGCTGGCTCCTGGAGCATGATCCAGGGCCGACCCCCCGTTGCCATGACAGCCGGGAGCCTTGTACAGGCTCCCAGGCTTGTCTGCAAATCCTCTCTTTTGCAGGCTGGTCTATGCAACCTGCAAAAGAAAGGATGCTTTTTTGCAATGCATTAGCATTGTAATGCATTGCATTAGTGATCAGACCCCCTGGGGTTCAACACCCCTAGGGGGTCTAATAAATGCAAAAAATAAAAATAAAAAAAAAAAGTTAAAAAAATATAAAAAGAATTAAAAGTTCAAATCACCCCCCTTTCCCTAGAACACATATAAAAGTAGTTAAAAACTGTGAAACACATACATGTTAGGTATCCCCGCGTTCGAAATCGCCTGCTCTACAAATCTATAAAAATATTTTTCCTGTTCGGTAAACGCCGTAGCGGGAAAAATAGTCGAAAGTGCCAAACCGCCGTTTTTTCACTGTTTTGATTCTGATAAAAATTTGAATAAAAAGTGATCAAAGCAATAACATTTCCCGAAAATGGTAGAACTAAAAAGTACACCCGGCCCCGCAAAAAAAGACGCCCTATGCATCCCCGGACACTTACGTATAAAAAAGTTACGGCCATTGGAATATGGCGACTTTTAGAAAAAAAATTTTTAACACAGTTTTGGAATTTTTTTTAGGGGTCAAAATGTAAATAAAACCATATAAATCTGGTATCCCTGGAACCGTACCGAAACACAGAATATAGGGGACATGTAATTTTGGCTGCACAGTGAACGCCGTAAAACCAAAGCCCGTAAGAAAGTCGCAGAAATGCATTTTTTCTTCAAATCCACCCCATTCTGAATTTTTTTCCTGCTTCCCAGTACATTATATAAAATAATTAATGGTAGCATCATGAAGAAAAATTTGTCCCGCAAAGATTAAGACCTCATATGGCTCTGGGAGCGGAGAAATAAAAAAGTTATGGGGTTTAGAAGGAGGGGAGTCAAAAACGAAAATCAAAAAATGCCATCGGCGGGAAGGGGTTAAGAGCCTTTTACAAGGGGTGATGATTGTTTGTAGAATGCTACAGTATATTGTAGTGCGTTAGCCCCTGGCAAGCTTTTAGTAAGTATCCCCAACCTGCCCCTATATTTACGCATCAACTTTTTGATTGTTGCCCCAGTCTGCATTTTGAAGGGTCAGTTGGGGGACGTGAAGGCGCTTTCTCCTATGAATTAGGAAACTGTGATGTGCTGTTGTCTGACAAGTAAATGTGAGCACTACATGAGCTCGATTATACAATTATATATATTTATAAAAATCTATTAAAAAACACTTGAAAAAATTTTTACGACTCAACCAAAACAAGAAGAAAAATCTTGGAAGATCAGAAACCGGGGCTGTACAAGTGGAACAGACGAGACAAGATGGTGCTGCTGACCGGCCAATTCATCACAAGTACATGTAGTGCTGAATTAGAAATTTTGCATTAACATATCAATGCATTGCAGCCTCCAAAAACACAGAACGGATTAACAGAGCGCCTCAGACAAGACCCTCCAGCACTGAGGGGGGCAGGAGAACAATACCCTACCAAAAGCTGCTCTGACACTGAATAGAGTCTATCAACACGGCTGGAAGAATGTATAGCGCGGCTTTCCCTTCAGTTACCCGTCTGGCATATTGGACATTGGACATGACCAGGGTTCAAGGCATCAGAATAGCTTTTTTGTCTTTGCTCTTCCATTCAACATAATGTATAGTGTTGAGCAAAAGTTGTAGGCAGTTGTAGACGAAACAAAAACTTACTTAGTAAGAATGCTTTCAGAAATATAAGGGTTAATAGTTTCATTTTGTCAATTGATAAAATGAAGTGAATAAACAAATCCGACCAAGCACAACATCTGCAAGGAGTTTGTATGTCCTCCCCGTGTTTGCGACTGATAGGGAATGTAGACTGTAAGCCCTATGTGGGACAGTGACTAACAATCTGCTGGGTTGGCGCTATACAAGTGGAAGAATGAAATAAATGAACCCCATTAATCCTTGGTGTGACCTTTGCCTTCCATCAGTTCTTCTCGGTACTTGTAGACCGTTTTTGGCAGAACTCGGCAGGGAGGATCTTTATTAAGTACATTTGGTTCATGGTCAGGTGCAACCTACTAGTGGTCCATGTCCTGTAGAAGGAGCAAGACACGTTCTTCTTGCGGTCCATGGCTGGTAGGTGAAGAAGCAAGAACTACGGTTGAGCCGATCTTGACTTTTCAGGATTGATTTTGAAATACGATTTCTGATCATTTTTCATTCGAACCCGATCTCGTCCCCAATTCCGATCCCAATGCAAGTCAGTGGGATTTTTTTACTAATCGGTGATTGGATTTTAAAAACAATCCTATTCACTATACAGCATGGAATCTAACAATTGGAAGCTTTAATTGTTAGAATCCACGCTGTGTAGTGATTTTTTTTAATCCTCTGGCTACTTAGTCCCCCCTGGTGTCCACTTACCTGCAGAGATGGCTGGTCCGGTGCCCCCTGCCTCCCAGGTTAGAAGAATGTGGGCGGATTAGGAGAGTGTGGGTGGGTACTGGGAGGGGAGATGTCACGTCTCCCCGCCCTGTACCCGCCCCCACACTCTCCTAAGCCACAAGCCCCGCCTTCTTCCTTGCTCTTTAACACTAACCTGGGAGGCGGGGGCAGCAAGGCGAAGAAGAACGAGAACACCGGGCATCGGATCAGCCATCTCTGCAGGTAAGTAGCTAATAGAGATGTTAGCTAGTCTCCCATTAGAATAAATGGACGCAGCCAGTGCGCAGGGGGTTAAGGCTGTGTGCTGGCTGCTTCCATTCATTCCTATGGAACCGCAGCGGAGCCTTCACACGGAGTATACACTCCGCTCAGAATGAGCGGAGCGTATACTCAGTGTGAAGGCCAACATTGTTAGCTTTTCCCACAATGCTTGGCCAGTAGCAAAGCATTGTGGGAAATAATCACTGATCTCGATCCCACTTAAAAAATCGTGTTCGGAATTCCGATCGCGATAGTGAAATTTTCTCGATCGCCGATCGGAATCCGATCTTTTCCGAACACGATCGCTCAACCCTAGCAAGAACCTTTCTTTGGCCAGACCATGAGTGGTAGGTGAAGGAACAAGACACTTCCTTCTCGCAGTCCCCATCCAGTTGGTGAAGGAGCAAGAAGCTGCTTTCTCCATCCACATCTGGTAGATGAAGGAGAAGCCGCTTTCTTATTTAGTCCACATCCAGCTCATTTATAGATGAGATGTGTAGATGGTTACATAACACGTATGGTTGAAATAGGTCCGTCATTCTAATAATTTCCTGCTATGTTAATTCAGAGGAAGACAAAAATAACCCCCTGAGAACTAATTAGGTCTATCCTCAGATTAGGGAAATAGTTCCTTCCTGACCCCATATATGGTGATTTGTATGAATATAAATAGTAATTAATACATTCCTGGATTGTTGCTTGTAGAATCTACTTGGATGTTAAGTGGTGGATCTTGGAAGGTTTGTCATAAATCAGTAAGGAAATGTTCTTTTCTGGTTTGATGGTGGAGATCTATCTTTCTATAGCAGGATAAATACAAATATCAGAGTATTTGCTCCTCATATATAGTTTATATAACTATATTATAGAGGCTATATGTGTTATACTTACAAAGTCTAATTGGCATGGTGGGGCGCCATAGTGGACTCCACATTGCCCAGTTTGTTGAGTGGATGAATGGGTGGGACCTAATAGATGATGTTGTTTTATCCACTTTTTGGGCATAAAAATTCAGATTACGGGGCAGATAAAATTAGCAGAATGTGTATGGACTGTAATTTTTACCGTACAGGGTCCAATGACAGAGCTCTGCTGTGTATATGACTCCTAAGAGGGTATATAAGCTTAACCTTTAGGACTTTCTTCTTCCCATTCTGCTACTTGCTAATGTTGGCTTTATGATGTGTTTGTTATACTAGGGAAATTTCGCTTAGTTTGCCTTTCAGCATTTGACATTTAGTCCGAGGCTGGAATGTTAGTTATATAACAGCCTCCCAGGCAGCGAAACGCCGAGCTGAGATTCTTATTTATACGGTTTCTAAGTAGTCTCCTCTGGACGGTCTGTAGGGTTGTGTCCGGCAGCCTGATAATACTGGACCCAAATCTGTACAGTCGTGGTCAAAAGTTTTGAGAATGACACAAATTTTGGATTTCAAAAAGTTTGTTCCGTCAGTGTATTTTGACAGATGAAGTACAGTTCTAAGAATTTCATAAGTTTTTACACTTTTATGGACAAATATATAAAGACTGAATATTTACAGTGTTGACCCTTATTTTTAAAGACTTCTTGGTATGTAGGAAATCAGTCATATGTGCCGTGTTTATTATGCATATGTACATGGCTGCCTAAGGACAGATAATAAGATAAGTCAGGGAGCCTAAAAGAGCTTTGACCATGCCTGAGCCACAAATGGACAGGACCCCCTGGTATAGTGAGAGTCGGGGTAAATCTTAAGGCGGGTGCAGAGTGTACAGTCTCACCTGGGCCAGGAGCCTTAGGGGGTTCATAAGATGTCTCTTACGGATACGAGGAGACCAGGGCTACTAATGACATGTTCTAGTTTGGTGAATGGTACAGATTTGGGGCCCATGAGTCTATGTTATTCCTCTGCTGAGAGCAAGAGAGAGAGTCAAGTGCAGGCTGTTCTGGAAAAACCATTTGCCGGCTCACCCCATAATCACAGCAGTCGTGTATTGCAAGACGTGTATCTTCATTTTCTGGAAGTTGTTGGTTGTCTTACTGTTCTGTTTTGCAAGTAAAGTTACGCATGATCTGTTTCTCGCAACCTCAAATCTCATTCCTCGCAACAACATCATGAGCACTCCAATCCCATCATGCTGAAGAGGTCTGAAGACCATTAGGACATGCTCCAGAGCAGGTATACCGCAGGCCTCCGTAGCTCTGCACCAGCCTAGGAGGAGAGCTGGAGGATATTTGGTTGAGTTATTAGCCACCATATCAAGGCTTTTTTGTAAGTAATTACTACTCCCACCCTCCGGGTTCCCTCCATTGGTTTACTAGAGTTATAAGCTGAATGTTCATTTGGCCAAACTTTATCTCTCCCAACGACCCCATCCTGTAGACATGCACATACAGTTGGAAGACCTTCATACACGTCAGATGTGTGGCAAAATTAATGGATTAACCATGTGTATGGTCAGTGTAAGGGTTCATGCCATATTACTGCTCTGCAGAAGCTCAGCACTGGAGAGACATAAAAGTCTATTGGTCAGGATTAGAGAATAGCAAACCTGTCTGTTTTATTTTGGGCTGAACTTGTTTGGCATGAACAAGAAGTGATACTATTATCCTTGGGGTCTCTTCAAACCCAAGACTATAATAAGAAGAGGCCTGGGGGAGGTGTGGGCCTCCGCTTATTAGGGCTAGTTCACATGGGGGCAAAGGGGCAGATTTTGACAGTGGATTTCGCTTCAAAATCCGCCCCTTTACAATGGTGGTCTATGCAGACTGCCAGGCTTCTTTTTTCCGCTAGCGGCAGGCTGCTGCTAGCTGAGAAAAGAAGCGACTTGCCCTATCTTCAGGCGGAAGCTGCGCGGGTTGAGCCGCGCGGCTTCCGCCCCCGGCATCACTCTCCTATGTCGGCTCATTCATTTGAGCCGACAGCAGAGGGGAAAGCCGCGACCGCGATGGTCACAGCAGGCGGGTTTTGACCAGAGAGAGACGCGGCTCGCCGCGTCTCTCTCTGTGTCAAAACCCGCGCGGGCAGTTCACATGTGAACTAGCCCTTAGACTTTGCCGTATGAAGAAACCTTAGAGTATGTTAGTGGTTCGTGGGTGATGAGCCCGAAAAGTTTCGGATTTGGGTCCAGCCTGAAACTTTTGGAAAATTTGGTTCTTTCATCGCTAGTGTAGACTAGGGTTGAGTGATCGGGATCGGCTGGAAAATGATCGGAAATCGGATTTTGAAATCTCAAGATTGGCTCAACCCTAAAAGTGACTTTTCCCATAGAGACGCATTGACTAGGGTTGAGCGATCGGGATCGGGAAAGATCGGATCCTGATTGGCGATCGAGCAAATTTCGCAATCGGGATCGGCTGGAAAATGATCGGAAATCGGATTTTAAAATTGATCCTGAAATCTCAAGATCGGGTCAACCCTAGTGTAGACCTTACCCAATTATGTCTTTCACTTCATACTGGAACATAGGAAAGTTTTTCACTTTTTTTTTTTCTGACGAACGAGACAATTCTGGCGAACAGAAACTTAGAGTGTTGCTGTACCGGCTGTGACTATATGGATAGCTCTATGTATTAGTGGTATCCCAAGCCATGTTTCTGCCACAATGGTTTGTTGGGGTACACATGAAGACTCTGAGTGTTTTCTGCATCTCTCCACCACCCTATATATCAGTACACTTGAGCTCTCGCATTTTGATAGCGATGCTTCCATACCTGGTTACTGGAATCGAGTTATCTCCATAATTGCTTTATGTGGAATTCAGAATATGTTGTTGCTTGTGGCATTTTGATGAGTGGAAATATTCCGGTGTTGGCAGAAAGGCCGATGAGCGATGTGGTAAAATCGCGTTCGCTAATGAGAAGGGAACAGGAGATTTCACATCATTTACATTTTTAGTTAAAATGAGTCATCCTGCTATTTAGATGAGTGTAAACGCCATGTACGATAATGAGCCGGCGCCCTCACAACGTGCCTACACATTTTACATTTCTAGTTACTTGCAGGTTTTGGCAAGTCCTAAAGATCAAAAACCTTAAACCATTCTGAATTATCTAGTAAATAACATGGATAATGGAGGGATAGGTTATCATCAGTCCAGAAAACCCCTCTAAGGCATGTGAACATCATGGGGGATCTCATATAAGGTAGATGGGGCAATCTTGGGACCCCAAGAAAAGTTATGTCTGTGGGAGCTTTTAATTCTAGCCCATTAGTGCCCCCACTTAAAGTATACTGCCCCCTTAGTGCCCTACATACTGTATACTGCACCCTTAGTGTCCCACACAGGGCCGGTGTCAGCGCACGGCATAGTCGGGCAAGTGCCGGGGCCCACAGAGCCTCTGGGGGCCCCCCGGCACTTGCCCGCCCCAGCACTTGCCTGTCCCGATTTCAGCTCATCGGCGTCCGACGGACGCCGATGAGCTGAATGCATAGGCGATTAAAGCAGGAGCTGTGAGCTCAGCTCCTGCTTTAACGCTGCGGCCCGGCTTGCGTGTGTAGGCGCAATGTGATGACATCATAGCGCCTACAACTATGTGAATGGAGTGAGAGAGCGGAGAGAGGAGCGGCGGGGGAGCGATGGAAGGTGAGTGTAAGTGTTTGTTTTGTATTAAATATTAAGTGGAACATAATGAAGGGGGCCCATGAAACTGGGGGCAAATGAAGGGGAGGGGAGAACGGCATGACACTGGGGAAGATGAAGGGGGTGGGGAGAGAACGGCATGACACTGGGGCAGAGACAGGGGGACATGAAACTGGGCAGATGAAGGGGGGGGAGAACGGCATGAAACTGGGGACAGAGAAGGAAGGGGCCCAATGAAACTGGGGGGCAAATGAAGGGGAGGGGGGAACGGCATGACACTGGGGTAGATGGGGGGGTGGAACAGCATGACACTGGGGCAGAGACGGGGGACATGAAACTGTGGGCAGATGAAGGGGGAGAACGGCATGAAACTGGGGACAGAGATGGAGGGGGGGACATGAAACTGGGGGCAAAGGAAGGGTGTATATGAAACTGGGGGAGAGATGGAGGGGGGGCATATAATTTACGGGTGACTGTAGGAGGATTATACTGTGTGGGAGCACATGAAAAATGAATGAGAATGGGCGGAGTCAACATAAAAGTGGGTGGAGCTAAATTTGCAGCGGCGCGCACATTTTGCCCCTCTTTCTGCTCTTTAAAAGTTGGGAGGTATGGCGTTGGTGACGTCCTGCGTGACGTCCCTCGCTTCATCTGCGACGCACAGTGTCTCGACTCCCCCGCCTCCTTTACAAGGGGGCCCACTGAGGCTCTGTCGCCCAAGGGCCCATAAAAACCTGGAGCCGGCCCTGGTCCCACATACAGTATAATGCCTCCTTAGTGGCCCCATTCAATGCCCTACATACTGTATAATACCCCCTTAGTGTCCCACATACTGTATAATGCCTCTTTTGTGTTTTTACCCAGAGAATAATAACCCAACATAGTAGATGCCCCCATCAATATTAGATGGTCATCTGGTCTACATGAAATATGGCCACTTTAAGACTCTGGGATTATAATGGTGAATCTTTGCACGAGTGATTGGAAGTCACAACTGATTCAAGACTTTGCATCTATAAACTGGTACAATATTAAAACAATGTTGTACACTAATGTAATTGTTAAAAGAGATCTCCATGAAGAATGTCCCATAAAATATCAGAATGTTTTTTCAACTTTCCTCCTAGTTCCGAGGCTGGTGATCTCATGGCCAGGCTTCCTTTCCTGTTTTCTAATGTTTTGCACTAGTTCCCATCTGCGGTGTTTACTACTCTCATCACTCCTACCTCCTGATAATATATATAGTCACTGTGGTTTTTCGCGAGCTGACCATACTGAGTTGTAGCCTCATTGTCTGCTTGTTATGTAGACAGAGCATACTGGGAACGTACTGTACTGTTATTAGACAATTGGTGCCTTGTATTCCCTACAATCCAAACCAACTGAAAGCAAACTATGAAAAAATGTGAAAAAAACAATTTTAATGTCTTACTTTTATTACATATGAACCTCTTAGGTTCTAGGTGTAAAACCTGTGGCTGCACTGCTGGGTCACAATAGGTCCGCTTTTGATTTCTATTGCATTGCAGCACTGAGGTCCTAGAACAAATCTTTCCAAGAGACCCTGGGATTGTTAAAATACTTTATTAGCAAATTTTGGCTCCTTTGTGTGAAATCCTAAATTTCTTTTTTCTTTCCCTTGCTTCTCTGTTGAGAGTTGTCCCAGCCTCTTACTATGTACGGTGTACAGACTTGTGTGTAATGTAGGGAAAATAAGTCTGGGGAAAGGGGACATGATACGGGGCAATCTGGAAAGGGGACAAGATATGGGTGCAACCAGTGGCGTAAATAGGAATGGCGGAGCCCCCCCGACCGAGACCGAAGACCTCGACCGACCCCCTCCTACACATTCCTGCGCGCTCTATTATGCCCCATAGTGGCCCCTGCACACAGTATTATCCCCCATAGTGGCCCCTGCACACAGTATTATGCCCCATAGTGGCCCCTGCACACAGTATTATTCCCCCATAGTGGCCCGTGCACACAGTATTATCCCCCATAGTGGCCCCTTTACACAGTATTATGTCCCTTAGTGGCCCCTGCACACAGTATTATGTCGCACTGTGGACACCCATAAACAATTATTATACTCTGGGTTCTTTTCAGACCCCAGAGTATAATAATCGGAGACCCGGGGGAATAAAAACAAAAAAAACTACTGTTTCTTACTAGAGATGAGCGAACACTAAAATGTTCGAGGTTCGAAATTCGATTCGAACAGCCGCTCACTGTTCGAGTGTTCGAATGGGTTTCGAACCCCATTATAATCTATGGGGAACATAAACTCGTTAAGGGGGAAACCCAAATTCGTGTCTGGAGGGTCACCAAGTCCACTATGACACCCCAGGAAATGATACCAACACCCTGGAATGACACTGGGACAGCAGGGGAAGCATGTCTGGGGGCATAAAAGTCACTTTATTTCATGGAAATCCCTGTCAGTTTGCGATTTTCGCAAGCTAACTTTTCCCCATAGAAATGCATTGGCCAGTGCTGATTGGCCAGAGTACGGAACTCGACCAATCAACGCTGGCTCTGCTGGAGGAGGCGGAGTCTAAGATCGCTCCACACCAGTCTCCATTCAGGTCCGACCTTAGACTCCGCCTCCTCCGGCAGAGCCAGCGCTGATTGGCCGAAGGCTGGCCAATGCATTCCTATGCGAATGCAGAGACTTAGCAGTGCTGAGTCAGTTTTGCTCAACTACACATCTGATGCACACTCGGCACTGCTACATCAGATGTAGCAATCTGATGTAGCAGAGCCGAGGGTGCACTAGAACCCCTGTGCAAACTCAGTTCACGCTAATAGAATGCATTGGCCAATCAGCGCTGATTGGCCAATGCATTCTATTAGCCCGATGAAGTAGAGCTGAATGTGTGTGTTAAGCACACACATTCAGCACTGCTTCATCACGCCAATACAATGCATTAGCCAGTGCTGATTGGCCAGAGTACGGAATTCGGCCAATCAGCGCTGGCTCTGCTGGAGGAGGCGGAGTCTAAGGTCGGACCTGAATGGAGACTGGTGTGGAGCGATCTTAGACTCCGCCTCCTCCAGCAGAGCCAGCGCTGATTGGCCGAATTCCGTACTCTGGCCAATCAGCGCTGGCCAATGCATTCTATTAGCCCGATGAAGTAGAGCTGAATGTGTGTGCTTAGCACACACATTCAGCTCTACTTCATCGGGCTAATAGAATGCATTGGCCAATCAGCGCTGGCCAATGCATTCTATTAGCTTGATGAAGCAGAGTGTGCACAAGGGTTCAAGCGCACCCTCAGCTCTGATGTAGCAGAGCCGAGGGTGCACAAGGGTTCAAGTGCACCCTCGGCTCTCCTACATCAGAGCCGAGGGTGCGCTTGAACCCTTGTGCAGCCTCAGCTCTGCTACATCAGAGCCGAGGGTGCGCTTGAACCCTTGTGCACACTCTGCTTCATCAAGCTAATAGAATGCATTGGCCAGCACTGATTGGCCAGAGTACGGAATTCGGCCAATCAGCGCTGGCCAATGCATCCCTATGGGAAAAAGTTTATCTCACAAAAATCACAATTACACACCCGATAGAGCCCCAAAAAGTTATTTTTAATAACATTCCCCCCTAAATAAAGGTTATCCCTAGCTATCCCTGCCTGTACAGCTATCCCTGTCTCATAGTCACAAAGTTCACATTCTCATATGACCCGGATTTGAAATCCACTATTCGTCTAAAATGGAGGTCACCTGATTTCGGCAGCCAATGACTTTTTCCAATTTTTTTCAATGCCCCCAGTGTCGTAGTTCCTGTCCCACCTCCCCTGCGCTGTTATTGGTGCAAAAAAGGCGCCAGGGAAGGTGGGAGGGGAATCGAATTTTGGCGCACTTTACCACGCGGTGTTCGATTCGATTCGAACATGGCGAACACCCTGATATCCGATCGAACATGTGTTCGATAGAACACTGTTCGCTCATCTCTATTTCTTACCTGTCCCCCGGCTCCTACGCTGTCGGCCTCCGCTGCCGTCCTTCAATGATGTCGGACGTCACATGACCCGGGACTCAGGCATCAGAGACATCAGACAACTAGGAAGGAGGCCTGGCCAGGATCGTGGAGAGGTAAGTAACAGTGTTTGTTATGTTTCTTACCTCTCCCGGTCCGCCAATCATTATACTCGGGGTTCCGAAAAGACCCCCAAGTATAATGATAGCAGCGGTAGCGGCTGTCACCGGGCCCCTAATGTCCCGGGCCCTGTGGCAGCTGCCTCTGCTGCTATGGCGGTAGTTACGCCACTAGGTGCAACCAGGAAATGGGACACAATACTGTGGAGAAACCTGAAAAGGGGACATGATACGGGGGCAAGCGGGAAATGGGATATTATACTATGGGGGCAAGTACTGGAAGTGGACATTATATCATAATGTATGAGGGGGCATCGGGGTGGGACAGGTTAATATCTGAGGGGCTACTGGTCAGAACTTGTTAATGTCTGATGCCTCTGCAGGGGCAGTTGATTGTGAGATGGGCCACTGTAGGGCATTATATTGTATGGGGCCACTTAGGAGGCATTATGCCATATGGGAGCCACTAAGGGGACATTACAATTTGTGCTGATAAGGTATTTCTAAGTGAGCTCACCAATATGTTAAACGACCCTGATTCTATCCCAGGCATTAGAAAATATAGGAACTTATAGTGACAGGTTCCCTTTAAAAATGAGATCTATCCAGTCAAGTTAAGCCGAATTTCTATTATTTCACAATATATTTTTGGAACAATGACTATTGCCTTGTCTTTAAGGCTTTCATAGTCCAATACAATAAATGTCTGTATAGTGAGACAAGATAGGGCAGGAGAATAATTACAGGTTACTGATCATATAACTACTCCAAGACGTAGAATCTGTCATTTCCTTGATTACCGGCAGTGTTGGTAAATACCAGACCTCAGGCGCATGTTCACACTCCCACATAGGGCTGATGTAATGCTGGGATTAAAGTCAACGCTTACCTTTGGTAGCCTAGTTTTGTAAGAGATTGAATCATTGGCGATCCTTTCGGTAATCTCCTGCGAGAATTCCAATAATGTGTACAAAACCTTGTTATTACTGTAAGGTGATAGGAGACTACTTGAGGTCCTTACCCAAGATTGGTCTGTGCCGCTGCTTTGCGTTTTTACTTAAGCTATGTCTGTCTTAGGCTAAGTTCACACGTGGCGCGGTAGGGCGGATTTTGACACCGAGAGTGACGCGGGGAGTTGCATCACTCTCGGGTCAAAACCCGCCTGCCACAACAGTCGCAGCTTCCCCCTCCAGAGTTAACTCAAATGAATGGGCCGACTCCGAAGGGTGCTGCGAGGCAGACACCGCGGCTCAACGAGTCGCGGAATCCGCCTGAAGAAAGGGCAGCCCGCTTCTTTTTTCCGTGAGCGGCAACACGCTAGAAAATCGTAGAAAGCTATAATATGGTCTTGTCCACCCACACTGACCTCACTCCTATAGGAAGTCATTTTGTAAGTAGGGACGTAACTTGAAGCTCCTCGGGCCCATTGCAAAATTTGTAACAGGGCCCCCACTTACCATATGCTATGTATAATACTGGGTCCCCTCAGCCTCCAGGACCGGGTAGTGATTGCTTCCTCTGCACCCTCTATAGCTACACCTTGATTGTAAGTCGAAGAAGAGCCAGGACCGGAGGGCGTCCCTGAAAGAAGAAGAAAGAAGAGGTAGGCGTGCCAGAAGATGAAGTCGGATCGTGCACGACCGCCCAGGGTGCACGTTCAGGTATGATTTACATCTATGTTTTTATAGTTTTATTTTAAAACGGGACGGGAGGTTAAAATAACATTAGCGGTGCCTGAATAGCCTTTTTAAAACCTATTCACGCATATGTGGGGCTCATACAGCAAAATTTTGCTGATAGAGCCCCTTTAACCCTAAATTCAGCTGTGCCACACACTACACCCCAGTATGAGGAATGAGGGAAGAATGCAGACTCAGGAGCCGCAAAAGTAAGGAGGGACTCAACGATCCCGGCTGGCTTTCCATAAACATCCCTAAATTGGTTCTCCAGCACATGCATGTAAACATCGCCCGCCCCAAAGCAGATATGAGAAAATAGTAACATGTGACACCCTGATGGCTTATATTCCTGTTCATAGTACATGACTAAGAGGGGTGAGTAAGCAGCACTACACACAGGATCCGTCTATGGGGTGACAGGTCATCATGTATAGTAATCCTGCCTGTGTATAGTCAACACATCACAACATTGGTGATCCTGCTTTGTAGTTTTTGGCTTGCGTACGACCTAAGAATAGTATTATATAATAAAAATATCTTTCCTTTAATTCATCTTATCATATAGGATACAATGCATTGTCTGCTGTTATGAGATAGTAACATTTTATCCCCTTATTTATTGTATTGACCCTATGGCACATCCCCTTGTATCTTGGATATAATTTATTTTGTCTATTATGATTTTCTACTGAAATAAAAACCCTTTAAAACAAGTATGGAGTCACGCAAAAACAGCTGAACGAATTTGGATGAAATTTGTCACATAGTTTGTAACCTAGATTAACACATAGGCTACTTTTTATCCCGGTAAATGACATGGCTTCACAACTGTTATGAATTTATATTCACATACTATATTATTAAACTGCTCTTGGCAGCAGGCTGATAAAGCCAGGTCTATTATCTCTGTGTAAACACTCAGCTAACCCTCAGTCTATTGTGTACAAGCATTTGCATATTATCTGATCTGCTCCAAGCAGTGCTGACACACTGGATGGGAAAACACCTTTACTCCAAATTGGCAGTTTGCTAATTTTAATAATGCCGGGAAAAAGAAAATCTAATTTGTCGCAAGATTCTAAAACAATGACAGCTATGAAGGTAGCCAGAAGTCACAGAGTTCTCCTCAAGTGGAGCTGACGGGGATCATTGACGCCAACAACACACTCATTATATGGTGTCCCAGCAATCTGCTGAGATGCTGGAACAATCACAGGCACGGTGCGAGGAACAAATTCAGCGGCAGGCCAGCTGAGAGCTGCCGAAATGCAGGCGGATCATCAATGCCAACAACACGCTTATTATATGGCGTCCCAGCGAGCTGCTGAGATGCCGGAACAATCACAGGCACGGTGTGAGGAACAAGTTCAGCTGCAGGTCAGCTTTACGACGAAGGCTATATTAACTGCCCAATCTCTTCCAACATCTGCCAACGGGGAGAGAAGGAAGGATGCCATATACCATTTGGTGGCCATCTGTGACTGCTATAATTGGCAGGTTTGGCACATTTACTTCTAAGGTGTACGGGCTGCTTATGATACAGAAATCAGTGTCTTCGTCACCTAACACTAAGTTCACACTAGATTTCCGTATGGACCTGAAGGACGGAAACCTGAACACAGGTGTGAACCTGGGGTTACTTAGAGTCTTGTAGAAAAATAATTGATTGACTTATATTGATTCACATGTACACATAAGATAAGGCATTGATTGGGTTAAAATCTAATTAGCAAAGTAAATGATAAGAGTTTCCCTCCTCAAGGAAGTGTTCTTATAGGCAAAGGCTCCAGATTCTTGAATTTACAAGGACTGTATAGAAAGAATACTGTATAGCGTCATGGAGAAAGAAGCAAGTTACAACAGCTGCGTGGCTATCCATTTGTCTTGCTTACGTCTATGGTGCCATCTTATTCTGTATGCTGTTTGGATATAGACAACCCTGTCCCATATAGGGCTCACAATGTAAATTCTCTTTCAGTATGTCTTTGGAACATGACAGGAAACTGGAGTACCTGAAGGATCCCACAAGAACTTGAAGATGTTGTGCTTGGCTGGATTCAAACCCAGGGGCTTCAACATTACAAAGCTACAATGTTGCCCTTACATGTTTCTTCCTTTACTTCAGCACCATGCTTAAAGTATAATTACAGTTTCAGACTAAATACAATATTGAAAATATCAGATTCTGGTGGATCAAGCCCATAGATGTATAAAACTGTCATCTATGTGAACAGTCACCATGTAATACTACATTTCTCCTGTAGTGGCCGCTGCAGGGAAAGTATGCAGCCTTCCTTTGATGGTAATGTCTGATTGCAGGGATTTCAGGTGCTGGACCGGAAACTTTATTTTATAACAGGGTTTTCTCGATGTGACGATCCCTTTAAACCACTGCCCCATGCTTACCTGCTATCTATGGCCACGGCTGGTTACTGGCTTACTACCGCTATGATATGCAGCTTAGGTGTTTGATAGTCAATGTTGCAATGGGTCACTGAAGTAGTCTGCAACACAAAATTGATCTAACCAATGGCTCAAACTGATATGTTACTCCATCACCATGCTTTGAACTGCAGCTCTGTGCAATCAAATTGGCTAGTGTGTGTCCACACAAGCTTAGAAAAAGGAGAGACACCTTGGTGGTATGTGGTATAACCGCTGATAACTAGGGTTGAGCGATCATGATCAGGAAAGATCAGATTCCAATCGGAATTTCGGATTTCCGAAAATGATCGGAAATCGGATTGTAAAATCGATCCTGAAATCTCAAGATTGGCTCAAACATACTAGGAACCCCAACTGATCACTATGTCCCCCTTTCCCTGGCTGTATCAATGATAGATGATAGCATGCTCCTTGCCTTCCTTTGAAAGTCTATGACACTGATAAAAATAGTCAAGCGCTGTTCTTGTGCCATAGACTTTGAATCCTAAGAAATTATTTTGGGTGAAAATATTGTAAATTCAGTAAAAAAAAAAAAATTGGTAATAGTCATCTTTAACAAAAAATGTCCCTTTGTAAGAATTGACCTGTCTGTTAATTGAACAATTCGGTGATCAGGCGTGTGGATGGCTTGGCTGCAGACTCCTTACAATGTCTCCTTGTAAGTCACTTTCATATGTTTTTGGAACAACAACAAACACATTTGCTATGGGCTGACATTCTGGGACAATAGTCTGGCTGCAAAACACTGGAATGTTACGAAAGCGAAATAATTACATTCCACGGGGGACTGATTTCCTTTCTGGCTCAATATTTGCAGAGTCTTATAGAGAAAATAACAAAAATAAAAACAAAAAGTTTCGGTAATTTATCCAACAAATAACATGGATGACATATTTAGTAGGTTATGTATTGGGCGACCTACAGACTGCATGCAGGACAATGAAAGCTGTTCACATGTGGAATGTAAACTCCACGTTGCGGAAATGCAACATTTTTTTTGCAAAAATGTGCTGTGTTTTTTTGAGCCATAGACAGTTGTGGATTTAACATAAAGGAATCTTCTAAGAGTTTCCTTTATATTTTACTTTGATTTTCAAGTCAATCCTGACTTTGGCTTAAAAAATGGCAGCAAAATCTGCAACGAAAGTGTTGTGTTTCTGCAATATGGGGAATTAGCCTTAAAGATTGCTTGGGAGACTTATGTATTGATGGTCTATAGCAGAGGTAACCAATCTTTCTGAAAACAGGACCCACTTTTGGATGAGAATTTTGCCAGGGACTGACCTCTACCATACCTGTATTCCGCCTCTTATTCTGCTGTAATCTTCCATTTTATTCTATTCTGCAATCAGAAATTTTGGGCTCCCATATCTGCAAAATATGTGTGCCCCACTCTTCCCCAATGTAGCTAACAGTTTCCTGTCCTATGGTCCTGACGCAGCCTATATAATTGTCCCCACACAGTTTAATATGCTCCGCAGTGACTCCACATAGTATAATATGCTCCACAGTGGCCACCACACAGTATAAGGGTCAGTGCACACAGAGTTTTTTTGGCGCTGATTTTGACGCTGAATCTGCCTCAAAATCAGCCTCCAAAAAAAGCCTCCCAATAGAGTTCTATTGGGAGGCTTACCAAAAACGTCGCATGGGGCCTTAGTTGCATTTTTTCTGTAGCAGATCTGCGACAAAAAAGTGCAGCTTTTCCCCAATGTGTGACCTCAGTCTTAAAGGGATTCTACCATTAAAACATGTTTTTTTTTTATGACCACGTTGGAATAGCCTTAAGAAAGGCTATTCGTCTCCTACCTTTTGATGTGGTCTCCGCCGCGCCGTTCATCCGAAATACCGTTTTTTCCCGGTATGCTAATGAGTGTCCGGCAGCAATGAGGGTGGGCCCCAGCGCTCATACGCCGATGGCGTCCCCACTGCTGCCAGAACTGGGCAATCCAGCCACGCCTTCTTCCTGATCTGCCTCCTCCCCTTCTGTGTCCTCTTCTTTCGTCGTCATGGGTGACGCATGCGCAGTCGGCTCTGGCAGCGAGACCCTGCTAGAGCCGACTGCGCATACCGGCCGGCGGCCATATTTGCGAGGCCTCGATTGCGCGCATGCGCAGTACGCTCTGTGAAGTATTTGCTGAACAGAGTGTACTGCGCATGCTCAGTAACGTCCGTACAGCCCTCCGACGCGCGAGTGAACTCATCCAGGCGTCGGAGGGCTGTATGGACCAACTGACGTGCTGCGAAATCTGTTGGCGCTATATAAATCAAGTTATTATCATTACTATAAAGAAGGAGAAATAGAGCAGATTAAGATATATACTGTCTTGTGCTTATACGGTGACCCACCTGCATTCAGTTCCTTCGTCTCTGGTTTCAGGCAATTGTACTGTGTTTCCGTCATGCAATTTTCTCTGCTTACTTAACTTAGTAAATAAGGTAAAAGCGCTCCTATGCTGAAGAGTCAACATTGTCATGACAGGACACACGCTTCGTGGATGTTAAAATCGTACTTTCAGGATGACAGCTGTTAAGTTACAGTCTCTGGAGCAAATATCAGAAATTACAGGAACTGGCTGACAACAGAGAACAGTAGAATAAGCTGTTTAAATGTTACACAGCTTAGGGGGCGTTCACACTACCGTCTGTGTCCGACAGGTAGTGTCCGCTCCTAGTGTCCATTCAAAATCTGGCACGGACATTAGGAGCGGACACTAGCTGTGTCCGTGACACCTGTCATTTATTTAAATGGCGATCGGGTGCGTTCTTTTGTTCTCCATGCCCTTCCTTCACTGTCCGCATGAAAAGATGTCCGACTTTTCAAGCGGACAGAAAAACCCGACATGTCGGCTAGTGTCAGCTAGTGTCCGCTCCTAATGTCCGTGCCAGATTTTGAACGGACACTAGGAGCGGACACTACCTGTCGGACACAGACGGTAGTGTGAACGCCCCCTTAGAGATAAATCCCAAGCACTCAAAATGTCTTCACCAGCGCTAGCCGTGGAGCCAGATATGTCAGGATTCTCAATTCAGGTGCTATTCCTTTGAGGTCACTGTGTTAACCTTAGAAGCTTCTGCAGTTTCAGAACTTCCCTGGGTTTGTCCAGTTAGTAGATGAGGAAGCCTATATAAGACCCCTCCCTCCTGACCAAAGTTGTCTGCTAATTTAGTACTCTAGTTTGGCTCTGAACCTGAATCACGTGTATTGGATTATTGTATTCTGACTCTCGGCTTGTTTCGTTTGTCTGCTGATTCTGCATTGGATATTACCTCTCTGAATTGAACCTTGGTGTCATATTGGATATTTGTTTTGTCTCCTGATTCTGCCTCTGAGATAATCTCTTGGTACTGATCCTACTATTTTTCTAAAATTTGCTCCAGGAACTGTAACATAAGAAGATGGATTTGTGCTGAATTTATGGCCCAAGTTATCACCACAGAAACTAGTATAAGAAATAAACACTCCACAAACTAAAGTCAAACCAGAGTCAGCTCCCATTCAAGTTGTTACTAACTTCGATCTTTTGACATGTTATATAGAAATGCATGGGGATTGTGTTATTTATGGCCACCTAATTTTTGTTTTGAGCCATCCTCACTGAACATCTCTGATACAACGAATATTCACCAGAGTATATTAAGTGGAGGTCTAGCTGAGTCTACAACTAAGGAATTCTATTTTGGGATACCAGAAATGAGGGAAAACAATCTTGAAGTATTTTAATTCATGGGTGATGATTTTACCATCCCTCTATATAAATACAATGTAAGGACGGGACATGCCACACTTTGTTTTAAAATGGAGTTTCCATGTTTTAGTTTTTCAGGGATATTAGTCACCTTCCTGTTTAGCAAGTGCCATGGAGATGTCAACAGGTCTATTATCCCATGTACTGTAAGTGACTGGTGTGGCTTGTCATTAAATGTCGTTGACATTCGCTAAATTAGTACTGGTGGGTCCTGTATCTACACTCTAGAGAAAAGTCAGGTTAAGCAGTTAATGATAGAGAGATAGATAGATAGATAGATAGATAGATAGATAGATAGATAGATTGAACGATAGATAGATAGATAGATAGATAGATAGATAGATAGATAGATAGATTGAGATAGATAGAACGATAGATAGATAGAACAATAGATAGATAGATAGATAGATAGATAGATAGATAGATAGAACAATAGATAGATAGATAGATAGAACAATAGATAGATAGATAGATAGATAGATAGATAGATAGATAGGAGATAGATAGATAGATAGATAGGAGATCGATAGATAGATAGATAGATAGATAGATAGATAGATAGATAGGAGATCGATAGATAGATAGATAGATAGATTGAGATAGATAGAACGATAGATAGATAGATAGATAGATAGATAGATAGATAGGAGATAGATAGATAGATAGATAGATAGGAGATAGATAGATAGATAGATAGATAGATAGATAGAGGTCTGCAGTGTTGGATTGGTCCACCAAAGTACTTGAGGATCCTCCAGTGGGCCCAGACTCTAGCGCAATAATGGTGCAGCAGAAGACCCCCACATTTGAAGGATACTATGGTCTATTCACCTAGGAGTTGTTGAAGGTACACCCCAAGAATCATATTATCCAGTGGGCCCAGTCCACCACTGCAGGTCAAGGTGCAAGAAATAGTCAATACCTACTATGGAGCTCCCAGAAATACTTGACATAGCCTTATCAATAGTAGAAGATGTAAGCACCAATACTAGAATATTCAGATATGCCTTGCATTCTATCTATCTATCTATCTATCTATCTATCTATCTATCTATCCATCCATCCCATATCTATCTATCTATCTATCTATCTATCT
Organism: Leptodactylus fuscus; assembly: GCF_031893055.1. Lineage (NCBI taxonomy): Eukaryota > Metazoa > Chordata > Amphibia > Anura > Leptodactylidae > Leptodactylus > Leptodactylus fuscus. Next base: position 203,747,137 of record NC_134268.1, on the reverse strand, counting down.
ATCTATCTATCTCCTATCTATCTATCTATCTATCTCCTATCTATCTATCTATCTATCTATCTATCTATTTATCTATCTCCTATCTATCTATCTATCTATCTATCTATCTCCTATCTATCTATCTATCTATCTATCTATCTATCTATCTCCTATCTATCTATCTATCTATCTATCCATCCATCCCATATCTATCTATCTATCTATCTATCTATCTATCTATCTCCTATCTATCTATCTATCTATCTATCTATCTATCTATCTATCTCCTATCTATCTATCTATCTATCCATCCATCCCATATCTATCTATCTATCTATCTATCTATCTATCTATCTCCTATCTATCTATCTATCTATCTCCTATCTATCTATCTATCTATCTATCTATCTATCTATCCATCCATCCCATATCTATCTATCTCCTATCTATCTATCTATCTATCTATCTATCTCCTATCTATCTATCTATCTATCTATCTATCTATCTATTTATCTATCAATTACTGTACATGTCTATAGAGTTAAAGGGTAATTCCAGTCACAACCATACATAACCCAAAGTAAACATTTGTAGGTAGTGCAGACACTGAAACCCCTTTCTGTGAGGGCTTTTTCCATATTTTTTACTCCCTGCCTTCCAAATACCATTCCTTTTTTTACTATCCCTATAGCCATATGAAGACTTGTTTTTTGCAGGACAAGATGTACTTTGTAACATTTTGTAAAAATTATTGGGAAGCTGTTAGGCAGTGTTAGGGAACCCTGGAACAGGGACACAAGAGACAGTGAGCCCTAAGCTTATGCCCCCTACTGTCCCTTCCTATTGCCAGGCCCTATCCTACGTAATAGGCGGCAACCACGAAGACAGTCCCTCCCTGAGTATGTGACACACAAAACGCAGACAAGACGAACAACAACAATGGGAAGTCAACTTAGCCAAGGGTCAGTAACAGTCAGGCAATACAGTACCAAATCGGAGTCCAAAAAGAGAAGTCAGTGAGGAAAGCCAAAGGTCAAGTATAATAGAGTAATCAGAACAGAGACAGTAAAGAGCAAGTATGCGCACGGCAATAGCAAGCATTGGTGTGACTGGGAGCCAAGGCTAAATAGGGAGGAAGAACCCGCCCATGGAGTTGACAGGAAGGCCGGCCGTCAATCACAGGGCAAGGCCAGATTAACCATTAGAGGATCAGAGCAAACTGAAGGTGAAGGAGATAGGTGTGGTGGAAAATCAATTACCAAAGAAAAGGCATAGGGCAGTGTTCAGACAAGAGTGCAAAGAGAAACCAACTGAATAAATTACAACCGAACACATCTCCTGCGCCGCAGCGTGCGGCCGGATGATGACGCCAACGCCCGGATGGGCAAAGATGTTACAGAAGCCTTCCAACTACAACTAAAAGGTTCCCGTGTTGCAGGGAATGGGTTGTTCTAAGGAATCCCTCCCCTGAAATGAACAAATGGAGTTATCTTGATCACAGATTCTGCAGAATATACTCACCAAATATATTGTTTTAGTGTATGTGTATAGTCATGAGAAAAAGTCTACCCTCTTTAAAATCTATGGTTATGTATCAGGACACAAATAACATCTGGTCCTTAGAAGGTCTTCAAATTAAAACCCAATAGTAATGATGTGGTGGGACCGTAAGAGAGCTGTGCAGGAACAAATGCCCACAAACCTCAATGACCTGAAGTAACGTTAAAGAAGGAGGGGGGCAAAATTCCTCAAGAACGATGTGAGAGACTGATAAAGTCTTAAAGAAAACCAGGACTTGATGTTATTGTTAGAACCATGGATCTGTCAAGGGCTGGAGGTGTTCCTACATGGCTTGGTGGTCTGCTGTGTATTGTTGTCCATCTGAGGTTGGAGTTACCTAAATTGAAGACCTTGTAAGGATTTTTTTTATTATTTTTATTTCTCCATACTATATACAGTCCTATGAAAAAGTTTGGGCACCCCTATTAATCTTAATCATTTTTAGTTCTAAATATTTTGGTGTTTGCAACAGCCATTTCAGTTTGATATATCTAATAACTGATGGACACAGTAATATTTCAGGATTGAAATGAGGTTTATTGTACTAACAGAAAATGTGCAATATGCATTAAACCAAAATTTGACTGGTGCAAAAGTATGGGCACCTCAACAGAAAAGTGACATTAATATTTAGTAGATCCTCCTTTTGCAAAGATAACAGCCTCTAGTCACTTCCTGTAGCTTTTAATCAGTTCCTGGATCCTGGATGAAGGGATTTTGGACCATTCCTCTTTACAAAACAATTCAAGTTCAGTTAAGTTAGATGGTCGCCGAGCATGGACAGCCCGCTTCAAATCATCCCACAGATGTTCAATGATATTCAGGTCTGGGGACTGGGATGGCCATTCCAGAACATTGTAATTGTTCCTCTGCATGAATGCCTGAGGATTTGGAGCGGTGTTTTGGATTATTGTCTTGCTGAAATATCCATCCCCGGCGTAACTTCAACTTCGTCACTGATTCTTGAACATTATTCTCAAGAATCTGCTGATACTGAGTGAAATCCATGCGACCCTCAACTTTAACAAGATTCCCGGGGCCAGCATTGGCCACACAGCCTCAAAGCATGATGGAACCTCCACCAAATTTTACAGTAGGTAGCAAGTGTTTTTCTTGGAATGCTGTTTTTTTGGACGCCATGCATAACGCCTTTTTGTATGACCAAACAACTCAATCTCTGTTTCATCAGTCCACAGGACCTTCTTCCAAAATGAAGCTGGCTTGTCCAAATGTGCTTTTTCATACCTCAGGCGACTCTATTTGTGGCGTACGTGCAGAAACGGCTTCTTTCTCATCACTCTCCCATACAGCTTCTATTTGTGCAAAGTGCGCTGTATTGTTGACTGATGCACAGTGACACCATCTGCAGCAAGATGATGCTGCAGCTCTTTGGAGGTGGTCTGTGGATTGTCTTTGACTGTTCTCACCATTCTTCTTCTCTGCCTTTCTATTTTTCTTGGCCTGCCACTTCTGGGCTTAACAAGAACTGCCCCTGTGGTCTTCCATTTCCTTACTATGTTCCTCACAGTGGAAACTGACAGGTTAAATCTCTGAGACAACTTTTTTGTATCCTTTCCCTGAAAAACTATGTTGAACAATCTTTGTTTTCAGATCATTTGAGAGCGGGCTGTCCATGCTCAGCGACCATCAAACTTAACTGAACTTGAATTGTTTTGTAAAGAGGAATGGTCCAAAATACCTTCATCAAGGATCCAGGAACTGATTAAAAGCTACAGGAAGCGACTAGAGGCAAAAGGAGGATCTACTAAATATTAATGTCACTTTTCTGTTGAGGTGCCCATACTTTTGCACCGGTCAAATTTTGGTTTAATGCATATTACACATTTTCTGTTAGTACAATAAACCTCATTTCAATCCTGAAATATTACTGTGTCCATCAGTTATTAGATATATCAAACTGAAATGGCTGTTGCAAACACCAACATATTTAGAACTAAAAATGATTAAATTTAATAAGGGTGCCCAAACTTTTTCATAGGACTGTACATATATTATCTGAAGATTCTAGTAGACTATATTTTTGTTAGTACAAGGGGAGGTGTAAAAACTAAAAAAACATTTCTACTCACCCCCCGTTACCTCTGTTGGTCCTCTTTGTGGCGTCCAAGCTCAATCTCAAGTGCCAGATGCCATCAGGAGGCCAAAAAGAATTGAGGGTAGGCTTAGGCTCCACGTTGCGGAAACGCAGCTTTTTTTGTATAGATTTTTTATGTATTTTTTTTTATCCAAAGCCAATTATGGCTACAAAAGGAATGGGAAATATATAGGACATTCTTATACTTCTACCTTCTGCTCAATCCACTCCTGGATTTGGCTCAAAAAATTGCAGCAAAATCTGCAACAAAAAAAGCTGCGTTTCCAATATGTGGGGCCTTAACCTAAATGTTTTTTTTGTTTTTTTTTCACCTCCCCTATACCTTGGGTCTGAAGAGTATAATATTTTACCACAATGCAGCTCATGGTGGCCATTTTAGCAACAATACCAAATTGTTCAGTTTCATTAAAAAATCAAACAATATTTGGGATATTCAGGTCAAACTCGGCTTATGATAAAGCGGTTTGATCATCTCTAGTGATATGTTCTGCTTTTCCAAACCCAATACATAGGTCTATATCAGTGATAGCAAACCTTTTAGAGACCGAGTGCCCAAACTGTAACCCCAAACCCACTAATTTATAACAAAGTGCCAACATGGCAATTTAACTTTAATACTGTGCGGTTCCACAATTGGGGACAATTACAGACAGTCTGTAATAATATCACTTGTCTGCTATAAAACAGATACTGTGTGATAAAAATAGCGCCCCCACACAGTACAATCTGCTCCACAGTGGGCTCCACACAGTACAATATGCTGCAGAGTGGCACCCACACAATATAATCTGTTCCACAGTGGCCTATACACAGTACAATCTGCTCCACAGTGGCCCCCACACAGTACAATCTGCTGCAAAGTGGCCTCCACACAGTACAATCTGCTCCACAGTGGCCCCCACACAGTATAATCTGTTCCACAGTGGCCTCCACACAGTATAATCTGTTCCACAGTGGCCTCCACACAGTACAATCTGCTCCACAGTGGCCTCCACACAGTATAATCTGTTCCACAGTGGCCTCCACACAGTATAATCTGTTCCACAGTGGCCCCACACAGTATAATCTGCTCCACAGTGGCCCCCACACAGTACAATCTGCTGCAGAGTGGCACCCACACAGTATAATCTGTTCCACAGATGGGTGCATACAGAGAGGACTCCGAGTGCCACTTCTGGCATGCATGCTATAGGTTCGCCATCACGGGTCTATCCTAAAGAAAGTGCATTAGGGTTTTCTGGAACTTATATATTGATAACCTATTCTTAGGTAAGGTCAGCAATATGTGATCAGCGGAGGTCCAACATCTGGGACCCTGCTGATTACAAGTCTTGTGGCCTCTCCCCTGTGGCGATGATGCCATCGGTTACATGGTACGATAGCAGCTGGTCTGTTATACCAAGCACAGCCCCTATAATATAGTATGTACAGTGCTGTGCTTGGTATTGAGTGAAGAGTCACAGTGCTCACCTAAATGTTGCAGCCTCTTCAAGCAGCTGATCTGGGGCGGTCCTGGGTGTTGGACCCCCACCGATCACATAACATTGCATTTGCTAACCATTTCATTGATCTGGATTTAGAGGGCTTTTAAAGGGGGTATTTCATGTGCCAGGGGTTGTCTATACGCTCTCCTGTCTGTCTCATTACTTTGTGAGCTCAGCACCCAGTCTTGCGGACCAGTCTTGAATATGTCATTCACTTAACACTTTGCAGACCATAAGATGTGTTAGAAATCGGATAAATTAAGATTCAGGCACATCCACGATTAGATCTAGCCTAATGATTAATTATTAGATGACACCGCCTGGCTGGATTACGTGACTCAGTACTGTGCGGATAAATGGAGTCAGAGAAATCTGGATCGTAAACAAATCTGTCATTTTGTGCTATTTTAATACGATGTCTGTTCTGCTCGTGCACCAGTTTACCCCTGGGAAGATAATTATGTCTTTAGGATTCTCATCCCGCACCTGCTGTAAACAATTTGTAGCTTATTCAGTTACTTTAGAAGATTCCGTCCATATGCTTCATTATTATTTCTGATTTTCTACCTTCCGCTTCATTGTGAATTCATTGTAATAGACTTTTTAATTGTTTTTTTATTCTGTATTTTTATACCTATAAATTAATAAGAAAACGCTTCCTTGTCTTAATGGGTTTATGCATATTTGATGTATTTTCATCTGCAGGGTACAACTACATGATGGGGTCATGATGCAGCCATAGTGTTGCTTGAATGAGTTCCACTTCCAGTGACATCCCATCCATTGGTCACATGGCCATGCTTCAGCTCAGTCCCATTCAAAGAAATGGAGTTGAGCTGCAATACCAAACCCAGCCACTATATAAAGTATGGCACTGTTCTTGGTAAGTAGTGAAGAGGTCACCACCCTTGTCCAAATGCTGCAGCCATCAATATTATAATTGGACAACCCCTTTAATTCATTAGATGCGTATTATTTATTAAGTGTTTGGTAACTGGCACATCCACAATGCTATTAAATAAAACAATCAGACAATCAAGTTTGTAGTGAATTTTAATAAAATGTTGTGGCAGTTGGCATGGCCGCCCAATTGTGGCTGCACCCATACCGGAATCATGATCTCTCCCCTATAATTGTTCCTTAATAGTTTTTCAAAGACTTCCCTACCAATAATTCCCTATCAGTATGTCTTTGTAGTGTGGGAGAAAAGCAGAGTACCCAGAAGAAAATGACACAAACACGGTGCTAACCACTGAGCCACCCTGCTGCCCAGACAGAAAGTGAAGGAATTAGCAATGTACAAAGTCGGACTGAGGTTCCTTGGGTCTACAAGAGAAGACTATTCTGGAGCCCAACCTCCAACAACCCCTTGGAAATAAACCTTAAAACCCTTAAATTTTGGGTGTCCTCTGCTGGGCCATTATTGTGTTAGAGCTGGGCCCAGCAGAGGATCCTCTGGTACTCTGGTGGGCTAGTACGACACTGGGAATATACCATTATCTTGTGTGAAGGGAAAACTTCTCTAAAAGAAGATTTTGCACAGATTATATGATACTAAAATTGAGAGAAATTTTCAAAAATTTGTCTAAACTTAAACCAGTGAACTGTAAGAAAATGATATTTTTTCAAGATTCTTTTGCCTTGTATTTGCTTGTTCACCTTTTGCCCAACTTCCTCAATGGCTCAATTTCACTGTGAACCTTGAACCTACTAAAGCAGTTCAATTGTTCACTCATTTTATATATCTCTATAAGTTCTTTTCTATATGAACACTTTAGTATCTGGAATATAAATGAAGCAGCTCTCTCACCATCTCTCCCAGCAGGAAGTTCCAGCATGATTCAACCTTCAATTGGAATCTAACTTATTTTGAGCTACTCAGCTATAAGTAACCAAATTGTTGCCTCTCCTATGTTTCTGAAGTTGCAGGAATTCGCTTCTTTGGACAAATCTTTTGATAGAAGGGTCCATAATCTGATCACAGAGTGATATTATATCTGTTAGGGAACATCATTTGCCCAGAATCACCCAACATAGAAAATTGAAATCAATGGGCCGTTCAAGAGACAATGGAAGAAAATGGGCATGCCAGTTTTCTGGTGCTAAAGTGGCACATTTTCAGTGCATGGCTGTTTGAGGCAAAAAATGCAGAAAAATTTCTCCACTTTCTCCATATTTCGATGCTAGAAAAGTAGATGGGGCAGAGAAGAGATCCAGTTATTTGCTATAACTGATAGGCGTTGTACCTGAAATCTATGCCTGTCCTTGATCGGTGTAGATATTGGTGCATGTGGCAAAAATATTAAGAGGTTGGAGCCAGTGGTGTAACTAGGAATGGCGCGGCCCCGTGGCGAACTTTTGACATGCCCCCCCCCCCGACCGACGCCAAAGACCTTGACCAACACCCTCCTACGCATTTCTGCGCGTTCTATTATGCCCCATAGTGGCCCCTTAGCACAGTATTATGTCCCTTAGTGGCCCCTGCACACAGTATTATGTCCCTTAGTGGCCCCTGCACACAGTATTATCCCCATAGTGGCCCCTGCACACAGTATTATGGCCCATAGTGGCCCCTGCACACAGTATTATGCCCCATAGTGGCCCCTGCACACAGTATTATCCCCTATAGTGGCCCCTGCACACAGTATTATGTCCCTTAGTGGCCCCTGCAAACAGTATTATCCCCCATAGTGGCCCCTGCAAACAGTATTATCCCCCATAGTGGCCCCTGCACACAGTATTATGTCCCATAGTGGCCCCTGCACACAGTATTATCCCCCATAGTGGCCCCTGCACACAGTATTATGCCCCATAATGGCCCATGCACACACTATTTATGTCCCACTGTGGACACCCATAAACAATTATTATACTCTGGGGTCTTTTCAGACCCCAGAGTATAATAATCAGAGACCCGGGGGAATAAAAACATAAAAAACTACTGTTACTTACCTGTCCTCCGGCTCCTATGCGGTCTTCTCCGCTGCTGTCCTTGTTCATTGACATCGGACGTCACATGACCCAGGACGCAGGCCGGGTTCATATGACGTCAGAGACGTCAGAAAGGACGTCAGGAAGGAGGCCTGGCAGGATCGTGGAGAGGTAAGTAACATGTTTTTCTATGTTTCTTACCTCTCCCGGTCTGCCGATCATTATACTCGGGGGTCCGAAAAGACCCCCAAGTATAATGATAGCAGCGGTAGCGGCTGTCACCGGGCCCCTAATGTCCCGGGCCCTGTAGCAGCTGCCTCCACTGCTATGGCGGTAGTTACGCCACTGGTTGGAGCCTCATGATAGTTCAGGAGCATCTCATGCCAGGAGGGGACACTGGCAAAGGAAACACTGATCCAAATAAAGTTCCCCAATTCTTGTAGTCGCTCTCTGCTCTTGTTAACAGATAAAGGTCCTGAAAAGGACGAAATTCTATTAACTAAGATTTTTAAAAAAATTTAAAATGGATTTTATCAACTAGACAACTCCTTGAACGAAACTCCTTCATACTAGTCTTCCCATCTCATACAAGACAAACGTCTACGATAGTTCACAGCCAGCAAATGCTTCAGCGATGAGAGCAAAAATGTTTTTGTTGCGATATGTGTTACTGTGTTCTCATTGTGTTCTCGTGATAGATTTATCAGTTTGTTATTTACTATCCTATTATGGTTGGAAACAAATGCTGCAGTGTAAGAATGCCTTCAGAAATGGAAGGGTTAATAGTCTGTTTTTGTCAATTACCTAAATGAAGCGAAATGTAAATCCCATCAATATTTGGTGTGACCTTTGCCCTTTGCATTCCATCAGTTCTTCTCGATACTTGCAGACAGTTTTTGGCAGATCTCAGGAGGGAGGTTGTTCCCGCCGCCATCTTGGAGAACTAAGCACAGATCTCCTGTGGATGTAGGCTTGCTCCAATCCGTCTGTCTCTTCATGTCATCCCAGACAGACTGGATGATGATGAGATCAGGGCTATATCTGTGGGGGCCGTATCATCACTTCCAGGGTGCCTTGTTCTTGACTTTAGGTTTGGGGTCCTTGCACTGCTGCAGAATACATTTGGAACCAACCGGATATTCGGGTTGAACCCAGATTGTGACAAAGTGGTTTGCCTGTTTTGAGTTTTGGAAGTTGTCCTGGTGTCAAGAAGGGCAGCAAAGAGTCACTGTGTAATTCAACTCTACATACGGGAAAACCCAAGCCTTACTAACTATAGTACTGGATTTCATTGGAAACAATGGGACAAAATCGGTGGCAGATAGGGTTGAGCCGATCTTGAGATTTCAAGATGGATTTTAAAATCCGATTTCCGATCATTTTCCAGCCGATCTCGATCCTGATCGCGATCATGAAATTTGCTCGATCGCCGATCGGAATCCGATCCTTTCCAAACCCGATCCTCAACCCTAGTCAATGCTTCTCTATGGGAAAAGTCACTTTTAGGGTTGAGCCGATCTTGAGATAACCTCCGTTCTCGATCCCGCTGGAAAAGATCGGGTTGGAATTCCGACCGCGATCGTGAAATTTACTCGATCGCCGATCGAAATCCGATCTTTTCCGATCCCGATCACTCAACCCTAGTGGGAGATTTAATGCTTTTTCTTTATGCAGATTCTATTGTACAATCGTGCCACACATGATGGTTGGTATGGTGTTATATTGAATTACGTGGTAGTTGTCGGACATGTTTAGCCATAACCTGGTTCAATCTAACCTCATATTATCATCTAGAACATTCTCTGTGTATTACAAAGACCGTTCACAGGGCCTAAAACCAGCCAGCGAGAGTTACGGGCCCAATCAAGTGTGTTCCATCTGTACCAGCCAAGTGGAGATTTTATTACAATGTTCCCATCACTAAAATAGTTAAAGGGATATTTGGATGTTCCTCCATTGACATGTTCCGTGGATTCCAAATTCTAGACGGCTCTGCTGCATTCTAAAGAGAGGGCAAAAGAAGTTCAGCCAAAGTTTAGAGGGGCAGAAAATAAAAGCACAGGCTGTAAGAAAAAGAGAGAGGAATGAAGACAAATAGAACAGACCTTTGTAGACCTTGTATCTGCAGCGTGTGCGACTACAATGGGATATATTATACCGAGGTTTATGACACTCTTATCTAATAGACAATGTGACGGCATGTCAGTACGATCAGTCTGCAAATGCAAATCAGGGAGAAGCATCTGCATCGCATACTAGAGAATATACAGAATTGTGCAAAAGTTTTAGGCAGGTGTGGGGGGAAAAAATTATGCAAAGTAAGAATACTTTCAAAAACACCCATTGACAAAAATTTTTTGTTGTGGCTTGTTTTATTTGCGGACCCTCTTTTTGTGGGTTCTGTCCTGTTAATTACTATGTCTTGTTTTTCTGTTTATTTTTGTTATTTGTTATAAATATTATATATTATATTTTTGTTAGAAATAAAGAATAGGGGAAAAGGACCTGGGCATAATAGTAGATCACAAATTCAACATGAGCCAACAGTGCGGTGCTGCTGCAAAAAAGGCTAATAAAATTCTGGGATGTATTAAGACAAGCATTGAATCTAGATCAAGAGAGGTCATTATTCCGCTGTACTCTTCCCTGGTCAGACCACACCTGGAATACTGTGTACAGTTCTGGGCACCTCAATTCAAGAAAGACATCGATATATTGGAGCAAGTCCAGAGAAGAGCAACCAAAATGGTGGAAGGTCTGCAAACCATGTCCTATGAGGAGCGGCTAAAAGAACTGGGATTGTTTAGTTTGCAGAAGAGAAGGCTGAGGGGAGATTTAATAGCAGTCTACAAATATCTGAAAGGTAGTCACAGTGCAGAGGGATCTCCCCTATTCTCATTAGCACAAGGAAGTACAAGAAGCAATGGGATGAAACTAAAGGGAAAGAGATACAGATTAGACATTAGGAAAAACTTTCTGACAGTGAGGGGAGTGAGAGAGTGGAATAGGCTGCCACGGGAGGTGGTGGGCGCTCCATCAATGGAAATCTTCAAGCGGAATCTGGATAAACATATAGCTGGGATGATTTAGGAAGACCTGCACTCGCAGGGGGTTGGACCCGATGGCCCTTGAGGTCCCTTCCAACTCTACTATAAGTATAAGTATAAGAATTTATTTAAAAAAATGTTACATTGCTACCAGTCGTGACATGGCGTTATGACTAAGGCAGATATACCGTATATACTCGAGTATAAGCCGACCCGAATATAAGCCGAGGCCCCTAATTTTATCACAAAAAACTGTGAAAACTTATTGACTCGAGTATAAGCCGAGGGGGGGGGGGGGGGTGTGTGGAAATGCAGCAGCTACTGGAAAATTAAAAAAATTAAAATGGTTGGAGTTTTTGGGTGCAGTAGTTGCTGGGGAAGGGGAGGGGGTGTTTTGGTTGTCTGTCTGCCCCTTCCCTAAGCTTGAGGACTGTTTTGTTTTTTTTTTGGGTTTTTTTGCTTGACTCGAGTATAAGCCGAGGGGGACTTTTGCAGCACAAAAACTGTGCTGAAAAATTCAGCTTATACTCGAGTATATACGGTAGATGTGGTCTGGTCCTTATCATAATAGGGTATAAAGCTGAGGCCCCACATTGCGGAAATGCAGCTTTTTTTGTTCTGTCATGCCTTTCATATGTTGGGATAACACCAGGTCTAAGAAGCCCAATGACCGACCTCTTCTGATCGGCGCTGTCACCCTGAGCATTTTGGTGTTTTTTTTATCCAAATCTGTTCAGCCATTCCAAAGATATAAGCCACTATCAGGGAAGTTTGGAAGTTTCGACCATATTTACCCAGAACATACTTAAAGCAGCCTCACAGTGCACCTGAGCAATATAAGTTACTAGCCGGTTAGTTCCTACAATGGTGTTCTTTCACTGTATTGTTAGCCCCTCTGTATTTTGACCTTGGCTTGTTTATGACATCTTTGATCTTGACCTAGTTCTGCTGATCTCCTATGTCTGACCCCAGCTTGTCCCTGACCTGTGAAGCCATGCTGCCTACCCTGACCTTCAGTCTGCTTACAATAGTGAATACAGTACAGCAGACCTTGACTTTGGTCTGTACTTGACTACTCTCTTTCCTGAGCCCTGGTGTGTCCTTCAGTGCTTTGGCCAGCCACCTACTATACTGGGACCACTCCAAGACATAACAACCTGTTAGTGTCCAGATTAAATCCAGATACCCATATAGAGGTTAAAGGGTGAGTATCAGGGAGGCTACTAGACAACACCCTTGGGAATGTCCCAATGTCAAACCAGTTAGGTGGTCCACAACCCTCTGCCCGTTACAAATGGAAAACTTTGATCTTCACAGCCAGAAATATTTCACCACTTTATAAACTATGTCCCTTTTATAGGTCAAAGACTGGACAGTCCTCAAAGTCTAAGACAGAACGTATAAATTCATTGGTCATTGGGATTACATAGGTTGTAAGACCAGAGCCAAGAAATCGTATAAGATCTTCCATTTACGGGTCAAGTAAGGTTTAGGCTGATCACTCTCCCATACATGAGCTATGCTGAGTATGAGCGATCCTGGTTGTGACAACAGTTGCTGCTGTGTATGAATGCCGCACACTATGAATGACTATAATGTTGTCATAGCTCAGTAATGACAAAGATGCCATTAAACAGACAGGAGTATGATGTCTGCCGTCAGGCATGTGATGAGCGCACTCCACATTCTGCCATTTCCTAATGAACGTTCCATTATGCACCGATACTTCTGGCTTCGGTTTATTTGCTCTTTATGCTTTAATCTAATTTGGGTGTCATTTACAAAGACAAGCTAGAACATGAAATGTCAAGTCGATCCATGTGGAAAACCGCAAGGCGATGAGATGCGGTGGCAGAATTTGCAACTAGTGAAGGTTGAATCTTGTGAAATTCGGTTTGTCAAGATTCTGTTGTAAAATTTGTTTCAGACTGAAATAATTTGGATGTTGTTTTTTTGATTCGTGTGGGCAGCTTGCGGCAAACACACAGACCCCATTATAGTCTATGGGGTCCGTGTGCTTTCCCTGTACACCGCTTGCAGTTGTGTTTCCCCATGCAGACTCCTCCGGACGGAATACCAAACGCAGATGTGAACGAAGGGTAAGTTTCCATCCCTGACTTCAAGCCCAGCCTATCACAGTCCTCCTTAAAATCATATCGCCCCACCCAACTGTTAACCCTTTCATGCCCTGCTTTGTCACGCCTACACTTTCTACCCAGCCCCGTGCTGACATTGCGGCCCCTTATATTGCAGCAGACACCTCGCCCTTCTCCTTCTACAATAGACCTACGCCTTTCTTTTCATTGGCTTTTTCATTTTTTTTTCTCCGTTATTTTCATCTTTTCCATATTCCCCTAAGTCCTTTCATAAATTGTTATGTAAATCGGAAAAGCGGTCACACTTAAATTTGTAAGGCAGATGGCACAATCCTGGCATTAAAGGGATTAAAGGAGGGGCGCAGGCATGAATTTAATGAAATGTTATACTTGGGATTATATCGACGCATTTCCAGCGATCTCGGCGTATTATGAAAGCGTGCTCTACTATACCGGCCCGTTCTGCATCTCAAAGGTCATGTACTAAAAAGTCTATTATTCGTGTCTAATGCGGGATTTGCCCACAATACATTTTTACATATTCCGATCATACAATAGCGCAGGAGAGCTCCATAGAATGTATAATTTTGCATGACATTACCTTCCTGGGGACGCATTGAGTTACCCACAGGGTAGATCTAAGGGCACTTGTGTGTAGACTATTTATACATCTTTTCACTAAGGAAAAATGTTTTTCCTTCAGAATAATTGATGTTTGGCAGCTCCTGTAACCTTTTATAAAAAAAATAATACCCCACCCCCTCACATTATGCGCTGAGCCTGTATGTGGGCTCTGTATAACGTATGTGTTGCTAAATTAGGAGTTAAATCTGATATTTTATTACAGGCAGTGTCAGGCTGAGGTTCCTTGGACCTATCAAGACAGGGCAAACAGTGCACCAGTGGGGTCTATGGTAGTAGGGTCCATTCAGTGGACCCTGGGCTAGTGGGACTATCCAGTATTTCGTGTGCTGTCCTGCTGTTTCAGTTCCCAATATCAACTGTGTCCTTTGTTCGTGGCGCAGATAAAGTCGAATACAATGATGGAGAACCATTCAGGCTTTGGCCTTGACATGGAGGCTCGAGGAGCGCTAAGCCTGTAGGCAGCTCCGTGGGGGCAGGCTTAGGGGGTATAATCTTTTTTATATTCATTTGTATATCTTATATTGATTGAGCGATCACAGAGGGGGGCAGTAGCATTAGATGGGGCCACTTGAGGGGGCACTGTATTATGTGGCAGCGGCTTGAGGGAACATTACATTACGTGGGGCCAATTTGAGCCACTTGAGGAGACACTGTATTATGTGGGGGCCACTTGATGGGACACTGTATTATGTGGGGGCCACTTGATAGGACACTGTATTATGTGGGGGCCATTTGATGGGACACTGTATTATGTGGGGGCCATTTGATAGGACACTGTATTATGTGGGGGCCATTTGATAGGACACTGTATTATGTGGGGGCCATTTGATGGGACACTGTATTATGTGGGGGCCATTTGATGGGACACTGTATTATGTGGGGGCCACTTGATGGGACACTGTATTATGTGAGGGCCACTTGATGGGACACTGTATTATGTGGGGGCCACTTAATAGGACACTGTATTATGTGGGGGCCATTTGATGGGACACTGTATTATGTGGGGGCCACTTGATGGGACACTGTATTATGTGAGGGCCACTTGATAGGACACTGTATTATGTGGGGGCCATTTGATGGGACACTGTATTATGTGGGGGCCATTTGATGGGACACTGTATTATGTCAGGACCACTTGATGGGACACTGTATTATGTGGGGGCCACTTGATGGGACACTGTATTATGTGGGGGCCATTTGATGGGACACTGTATTATGTGGGGGCCACTTGATGGGACACTGTATTATGTGAGGGCCACTTGATGGGACACTGTATTATGTGGGGGCCACTTGATGGGACACTGTATTATGTGAGGGCCACTTGATGGGACACTGTATTATGTGGGGGCCACTTGATGGGACACTGTATTATGTGAGGACCACTTGAGGGGACGTTGTTATGTGAGGGTCACTTGAGGGGGTCACTAAATTATGCAACAGATTCATGTGCTGCATTATGTGGGCGTTTCTTGAGGGAACATTATATTACATGGGGGCCAGTTGATGGGACGCACTTGAAGGGACATTATATTATGTTGGGGACACTTGAGAGGACATTAAATTATGTGAGGGGTACATTAATAAAACCTTTGCACTGGGCCCACCAATGTGTTAATATGGCCCTGCCCATCACATAAAATGACTCTGACAACCTAACAAATAGAGTCTAGAACTCTTCATATTTGCGTGTCGTGTCTTAGGCTATTATTGTGTTAGATCTGGGACCCCCAGCCCCAAATCAGAGCTGCCCTATGCCATGGAGGCTGCCATGTTGGGCACCTCCAAAGATGACCCATCAACACCCCCTATAAGAATATGGCATAGAAATAACGATAACCAATACCGCAACATCATCAAGATCCAACCAAAATGAAGACGCATTCACATCATCAATATAGAACACATCATATCATTAAAGTTACATAAGCCTAATTAATTGGCAACTTTTTGGTCTGAGGTCTCTAAGTTTACTGTGAAAAATTTTAACATGTGCACCCCCAATTTTAAAGACACAACACTTTTCACGACATCAAACACAAACAAAGGCAAGCGATGAACCATTAGAAGAGTCTAAGACTAAACGTAAACACTAGTGTGACATCATCATTAGAGATCACAGTCTATGAAAACAAACATTCTAGTGACATCATCATTATTAACTGTCACCTGTCAAAGCAAAGAAGCCATACCAATGACTAAGCTCCATATCACTGTGTGTAGATGGTATACACCTTGAACTTCAGAAGGAATTCAGCCCCATGATAGACAGACACTTATTTCTAATGCTCAGATCACACCTTATCACACCTCCCCTTATAATGGTGGTCTATGGAGACCGCCGGGCTTCTTTTCTCCGCTAGCGGCGGGCTGCCGCTAGCAGCGAAAAGAAAGGACATGTCCTTTCTTCAGGCGGAAGCCGCGCAGGCTCAGCCGCGCGGCTTCCGCCCCCGGCAGCTCCCTCCTATGTCGGCTCATTCATTTGAGCCGACAGCAGAGGGTTAAGCCGTGACAGCGATGGTCGCGGCGGGCGGGTTTTGACAAGAGAGAGACGCATCTCGCCGCGTCTCTCTCTGTGTCAAAACCCGCGCGGGCAGTTCACGTGTGAACTAGCCCTAAGCCTTATATATTGGACCAGGTTCACATCTTCAAGTCCAACTTTATCATCTGCCGATTTGAGTTAAAAGGATGCATCATAGTCAGTATTTGTTATTTTTACTCACCTCTCATGGGCCTCCACTCTGGGGTTGTGGAGGGCCATGGGAGGTGAGTAAAAATAACAAACACTTGTACTCACCTCTCCTACACGCCCAGTGGTCCCCAGCGTCCTTAGGCCTCTAGCTAGGTCCAAGTGTTGTGACGCCGACAGGCCTTGTTGGTGACCCACTGTGTGCGTGATGTCAGCTAAAGGCTGAAAGAGGTCTGAAGAAGGACACCAGGAGACCAAAGGATTCTGTTGGACCCCAGAGTATAATAATCGTGTTATGTTTGGCCCAGTCTTGAATATTCATCGAAATAAATCTCTAGTAGAGATGAGCGAGTAGTACTCGATCGAGTAGGTATTGGATCGAATACTACGGTATTCAAAATACTCTTTCTCGATCGAGTACCACTCGCTATTCAAATGTAAAAGTTTGATGCAGAACCAGCGTTGATTGGCTGAATGCTATACAGTCGGCCAATCAACGTTGGTTCTTCTCCTACTTTTAGAAGTCTTCCCCGTGGCGTCTTCCGGCTCTTCATTCACTCTGCCAGGCATCGGGCCTGGACAGAGCCGACTGCGCATATCTGCTTGTAGTGCGGACATGCGCAGTCGGCTCTGCCCAGGCCCGATGCCTGGCAGAGTGAATTCAGAGCCGGAAGATGCCGCGGGGACGCTGCAAGGAGAAGACTTCTTGAAGGATCCAGCCCGACCCTCACTCGTGGACTTGGTAAGTATAATTTGATAGAACGTTGCCTACCCCTGAAATGAGCATTTTCCCCCCATAGACTATAATAGGGTTCGATATTCGAGTAGTTGAATATTGAGGGGCTACTCGAAACAAATATCGAACCTCGAACATTTTACTGTTTGCTCATCTCTAATCTCTAGTAAGGATCCTACTGTAGAATGACTGGGGCTAATTCACATGGCCGCATAGCAAATATAGGGCTGGTCTATTTTAGGCCAAGGCCCCATGGGACGTCCCACAACAAAAAACCGCGGCGGCAACATATAGCGGTTCTTCCCGCAGCACTTTAGACAGACCGTGATTTTTCCACAAAATGGGCATGAGATTCGCTAGAATCCCATTGACTTTGCCCTTACGTCACAATTTTTCCCGCGGCGTTTCCATCCTGTGGGACCCCGGCTTTAAAAAGAGTTGAGGCTGAGCTGGGAAACCATAGCTCCAATCATTGTGCGTAGAATTTTTAAAATTTTTCTAAGACACCCTATCCTCAATGACATAACATAATACAAGCTATGACTACATACGGAAACTATTGTTATGTCCTACCAGCAGAACACGGTAAGATATTACTATACACTATTACTATAGATCAAAGCTGAAAAGTGAAGACTATTGTGACATCATCAGAAAATAACATAACCTAGGAATGAAAAAAAACACTATGATGACATCACTACATACAATAGTCTGTAATTAAAGACGCAAAGTATTATGACTTCCTTTCCTCGTCCCCATTGTTATTTATCATATTTGTAGGACCGCAATGAACAAATATCCAAAATATCCCAAGAATTTGTAAAATCCCAAACATTGCGCAACACGTTATTTGTCAGACTCATCCTGTCCTAGTCTTTTTATTATTTCCTTTTGTTTTTTTGCAATAGATATTACACGGTGGAACCAATTATGTCCTTATTTCTTACATTATGAGACATTGGGTCCATGGTGAGACATCAGGTCCACGTTGAATCACGTTCCATTTACTATGACGGACCTGTAATGTGCCCAGACATCCATCGGAGTAACCTAAGATTAGTTTATCTTCAGGGGATATTTCGGACAGATTCACAGCCTATTCTGTTTTTATAAAAAAAAATTTAAAAAATCCCATAAATGGTAAGGTTGACCATGTCCATGTGACCTCATTCTTCACATGGACCCTTGCAAAGTGGAGTGCTAAAGGCTTAATAAGTCTCCACACACCTATATGGTGGTCTCTCCCCAAGGAGTGACAATATCCCCCTCACCTGGCAAGTAATTGATCACCTGAAGAAGAGCTTGTGGAGCTCAAAACGCGTTGTGCATTACATTTTTGTCCAATAAAGGTCATATATTTTATTCACCTTGTCGACACTCCAATCTGTGGACCAGAGAGCGCAGACGTCCATCTCTCCTTCCTTCCATTTGAGAGACTTGGTTATCCCAACTGCACTTTTCATCATAATGAACATGGCGATAAATAATATCTTGTTATCTTATTACATGAACGTTGGCGAGCTCATAGTCTACTGAATACACTGTTTAATATAAACCATATGACTACCCATCCCCCGCTCTCATACCAACCCAACGCATCATGAAAAATGTCTCTGTTTTTCCTCTAAATTTTTGGCATTTCTTTGGCCTGATCATGAGGATGAACTTTAGTAGTGAAGAGAAATAATGAGGATGTTGATGAATAATATGACTAAACACGTCGTAGCGCGCTAACAGATAGGAAGCGTTGGGAGGCGTAGTGAGTCTACAGCACCGGCCAAGTCACATTTTTCAATTTTTTGTAACAGCTGTAGATGTGTTTTTAGATATTTTAGAAATCTGTTGCTTTTTTCTCTTTGCCAAGGTTACTCAGTTTATTTTGCACCATGATAAACTTTTGCTCGAGACTAGAAATGGGCAAATTATAAGAGATTCATTTTCCAAATATGGAAAATGAATCTCTCAAAATTGGTCTGAAGCAGAAGTTCTATTATTATGGTCTGGGGTCTCTTCATATAATAATATACCATGGGAAGAATATGGATGCAATAACATCGAAACGGCCGTCCTTGGTTGAGAGACTATACCTGGTAATAATCCCATCATCATTGCAAAACAAAGGCCTCTTGGAAGATCGAGCATGATGTTAAAGGGAGCAGCCTCTATTGGGCTATATGACTGAGATTCTGTCTTCCTAATTACATCAGGGAAGATAGACTTGCACATTCCAGTGAGCGCCCTCTATTGGTTTGCAACACTGAGGCACCTGACTTCCTAATTACATCATGGAAGACAGATTTGCATATTCTTCCCATGGTCCCTTGCACAGTGGAGTGCTAAAGGCTTAATAAGTCTCCACACACCTAAATGGTGGTCTCTCCCCAAGGAGTGATGATATCCCCCTAACCCTATAATAATGTAATAAGTGAAAGTCCAGGGGAGGAGCAGAAATATAATAAACATGTATACTCACCTCTCCTGGGCTTCTGTGTGATGTCTGGTGCTCCCTTGGGGTCTTCTCCTGTCCTCCTTCAGCCCCCAGGGTGATGTTACAGACCCCAAAGGACTACTGAGCCTTATGATTGGATCTCAGTGGTCACATGTGATGCACTAATGCAATGGCACTTTGACGCAAGAGCACGTTACATCACCCAGGAGGCGAGAAGAAGCATGAAGTTCCCAAGGGAGCCCAGGAGAGGTGCATATAAGTGTTTATATTTCCACAGCCTTCCTGGGCCATCGATTATTATACTCTGGGGTCTGAAGAAATCTTATATTATAATAGTGATTTGAAATGTATGAAAATCTGATTCATTCCAAACCTGTGCGCTGCTATTTGTGCCACAAGCATTCCATTCACCCGTCAAAATTAAAGAGGCTGTCCGAACATGTAAAAATTTTTGAAAACCACTTAGACTATTATAAAATAATAAAATAAACCTTAGTTCCCTTGGGATTGAAACGGTGCATAGAATTCCACGCTGAAATTCAGGCACCGTTTGACAATAGCTGCAGGGTAGATAAGAACATTTTTGAAAAATAACCCATGGTGCCAATTTTAGGCTCCATGTTGCACAAAAACACAGTGTACCTGCAAAGTGGATGGGATTTTGGCTAATCCCATCGACACATTGCAGAAAAAAATTTTCAGCGGAAAAATGCAATTTCAAAAACACTCACATTTTTGAAAATCCCAGCGTGTCAATTATACCTGCGGAAACATTGGCTTTTTTTTCTAGATATAATAGAGGCATTGAGGAAGGAGGGGGGGGGGGCACATGGTGTCACCAAGTAGGCGGAGAAAGAGTGATGGACACCTCAAGGAGGCCCAAAAGTGGATGGGAAGGTGAGTATAAGGCTAAGGCCCCAGGTTGCGGAAACGCAGCTTTTTTTGGAATGGGAAATATATCGGAAGTTCTTATACTTCTCCCTTCTGCTCTATCCACTCTTGGCTTTACTCAAAAAAAATGCAACAAAATCTGCAACAAAAAAATCTTTGCACGTGGGGCCTCAGCCTAAATGTTTTTACACCTCCCCTTGGCCTCCACTTATAGACTAAAGAGATCCTAGAGTACAATAATTTAACTTTTTCATCACTTTAGGCATCTCTTTGCAGTTTAGTGTTCTTTTCTAGGTGTCTTGGGTTACATGTTGGGTTTATGTCAATTGTCCACCCACTATGAGTAATAGGAGACGGTGACCTTTAATTCTCTGCCAAACTTGTGTAGGTGTCGGAATAACTTTGCCGACCGGTGGTCTTAGTTGTGAAGAACATCTGACGGAGCCCCTAATAGTGAATGGGGTCATCGGGCACCATATGGGTCTGCTGTTTCAGCGGTCTGACTGTCTGTTACTCTGGTCCATTGACAGACCACAATAATGGCCGCCATGATGCAGATGTGAACATAGTGAAGGCAAAAGGGCTAACAAGTGCTAAGCATCTCTGTTTCAAGACTGTTGGAAGACCATTTCCAGTGACTACCTCTTGAAGCTCATCAAGAGAATGCCAAGAGTGTGCAAAGCAGGAATCAAAGCAAAAGGAACCGAAAATATAAGACAGATTGTCAGTTGTTTCACACTTGTTAAGTATATAATTCCACATGTGATAATTCATAGTTTTGATGCCTTCAGTGTGAATCTACAATTGTCATAGTCATGAAAATACAGAACACTCTTTGAATGAGAATGTATCTGTATCTGTACATATGTATGTGTCTCCAGCAGAGAGGAGAGGTGCGAGTTCTGCTCACAGATGGCCGGCTTGGTTTGGGATTATACTTTCTGTGCGGCTGCCATGATTTTCTCATGTAGCGCTGGATCAATTCCATCCTTCACAGCAGGCCTTCTCTTGTGACCTCTAAGTGACCATTTCATACGTATTGTCCAACATATCAGCCGGTGATAGATCAGACCTCGGCTTGTTGCACTGCTGTGAATTGCTCTGATTCTTAAGTGACTTTACTTAGTGGAAAAGTTGACACAAGAAGACGGTGGAACATTAGAAAAGCCTCTGCTGTGCAACGTACACGGAACAGAACAATAAGGACTTGGGATCTGTCACTTGAATCCACCTATTAATAATAAAGTCTATTAAAGTGCCACTTTCTTGTGACGGGATCTTTCAACAATGACATCTTTAAGATGCTCTTAAAGGCCTAAACACAGTTCTCAGGATTAGATGTCGGAGTTGCTATTTATTGTACCTGCCATCCAACCAGAAAGGACATCTGGGAGGAGCGTCCATGTAACTCCTATTAGTTTCACCTTTTTTATCTTAACCTTATATTTGTGGGACTTTAAGATGCTTAGTAAAGTCTAATGGGAAGAATATGCAAATCTGTCTTCCATGATGTAATTAGGAAGTCAGACCACACACCTATATGGTGGTCTCTCCTCAAGGAGTGACGATATCCCCCTAACCCTGTCTAAGCCTCTCACCTCTACCAGGTTAGTCTTCTCTACATCGGGCTGACGAGATGCAATAACATCGAAACGACCGTCCTTGGTTGAGAGACTATACCTGGTAATAATCCCAGCATCATTGCAAAACAAAGGCCTCTTGGAAGGTCGAGCATGATGTTAAAGGGAGCAGCCTCTATTGGGCTATATCACTGAGATTCTGTCTTCCTAATTACATCAGGGAAGACAGGCTTGCACATTCCAGTGAGCGCCCTCTATTGGTTTGCAACACTGAGGCACCTGACTTCCTAATTACATCATGGAAGACAGATTTGCATATTCTTCCCATGGTCCCTTGCAAAGTGGAGTGCTAAAGGCTTAATAAATCTCCACACACCTATATGGTGGTCTCTCCCCATGGAGTGACGATATCCCCCTAGTAAAGTCTAAGTAAACTTACAGGTGGAGGAAAGACACTTTAAAATATATGTCACTAAAGATAAGTATCTGTGTCTGTGAGTTTTATTCCTGACATTATTATCTGAATGATTTTAGTTCTTATTTTAGTTCACAAAGAAGTCTATGGAGAGGGAAGTTAGGAGGAAGTGATGAGAGACAGATATAAGACGCCGAGCATTAAATGACTCAGTCCTATCATGAGAAGGCTGGATAGTATGTACTAAAATCACAGCCGTGTTGTGAAAAAGAACTGTCTCTCTATTGTACAGAAGTCTCTCTGCTTTGAGGAGCTCTACTCTTCCCTCTCCTCTCCATAGACTTCTATTGTGCAGATTTGATTAGTGGATCAGACAGAGGCAAATAAATGAAGAAACACGCATTTTTCTTTAATAAATTATACGAGACCTATAACACATCGGAGTCCCATTTCAGCAGCATTAAATCCCTAAGCTTATCCATCAGGAACATTCACAAAAATTCTCAAAAATGCCCATTTAGGGGTACTTATACGTAGGCTACATTCATATGACAACGGGAAAAACAGCCTTAAAAATGGACAAACAATCCGTTTTTTTCATGGCCATTTTGCAACCATGGGACCCTGTTCTGACAGATCTTTCATGGACTTGAACTTATGACGGATCACTGAACAAATGGCCTAAAACAGGACATGCCCGTTAAAATGGAGTGTCAAGAAGACGGCCATGTGAATAGACACATTGGATCAGGATTTTTTTTGTATTGTATGCCTTGTACGCCAATTTTCTTTCATGTAAGGCATTAAAAAGTTATAATTTTGGGGGTCTTTGCACAAAAAATTGAGAATTTTTTATTTTTATTTTTGCACTGCCCTCACTATTTTAAGAAAAATGGGGCATTGGCAGGGCTATGAGCTGCCATACACCTCCCTCCAGGTACATGGTCCAGCAGATAGCGTGCCTTATTTATGGGCAAACCTGCGCCATAAATTGGGCTATAAAGACTGTCCAGTCTTCATAAATGTGCCCCAATAGAATCAATTTTTTCTAAAACCGTCCAAGTTGGACGTTCATGTGAACAGAGTTTAAAGCTTTATCTGTCTATAGACTAGAGATGAGTGAACAGTGAAATATTCGATATTCGATTTTCATTTTGAGTAGCCCCTCAATATTCTACTACTCGAATCGAATATCGAATCCTATTATAGTCTATGGGGGGGGGGGGAATGCTCGTTTCAGGGGTAGGCAACATTCGATCAAATTACACTTACCAAGTCCACGAGTGAGGGTCGGGCTGGATTCTCCGAGAAGTCTTCTCCGCGCAGCGTCCCTGCGGCATCTTCCAGCTCTGAATCCATTTTTTTGTAGCGCGGGCATGCGCAGTCGGCTCTGCCCAGGCCCGATGTCTGGCAGAGTGAATTCAGAGCCGGAAGACGCCGCGGGGAAGCTGCACGGAGAAGACTTCTAAAGGTAGGAGAAGAACCAGCGTTGATTGGCCGACTGTATAGCATTCGGCCAATCAATGCTGGTTCTGCATCGAATCTTTCCATTCGAATAGTGAGTGGTACTCGATCGAGTACGAGTATTTCGAATACCGTAGTATTCGATTGAATACCTACTCGATCGAATACTACTCGCTTATCTCTACTATAGACTGTTTCGTGGGTAGGGTTGAGCCGATCTTGAGACTTCAGGATCGATTTTAAAATCCGATTTCCGATCATTTTCCAGCTGATTGTGATTGTGAAGTTTGCTCGATCGCCGATTGGAATCCGATCTTTTCTGATCCCAATCGCTCAACCCTAGTCAATGCTAGGTCACTTTTAGGGTTGAGCCGATCTTAAAATGTCAAAATCCGATTTCCAATCATTTTCCAGCCGATCCCGATCGTGAAATTTGCTCGATCGCCGAACGGAATCCGATCTTTTCCCATCCCGATGGCTCCACCCTATTCGTGGGACGTTTCTGGGAAAGACAGGACTTTTCTAGACCTGCTAACGCCGTGTCGGGATTGGCGGCACATTTTTGCTATTTGCCCAAATTTTTCCATTTCATCCAAATTAATTACAGAAAAAGTATAAAATCCCGCGGAACGTTTCTTCATTTCCTGCCAAATTTGTTTTATTTTTAACCACTTCAAGAGATTTATTCACATCGCTGTTTTTTTTTTCTTCTCACTTCGGGGCCTTTGTGCCAAAAATAAATCCCTTTTGCCCGTATACATTAGTGCATTAAGGAAATCTTTGGAAAGGCTGCCTGGAGTGTAAGCGGGCGGAAAATAGACAAAGTGTAATAATTATTCCCAGAGTTGTCATTTCGAGACGTTGGCTGACAGAGAAGCAGCAAAGTCTTCAATCCTCTCCGCCTTGTGTGAGTCAGAGCTGAATGCACTTGATAAACATTAGGGCGTAGTCCTCCAATCCGACATAATACGCCGTGCCAAGGTTATTTGTTTTTTATGATGTATGACCGAATCATAATATCCAATGCAATTTTCTTATCGTTCATTTGGTTTCTCCTTTCTAGCCTGTAACAAGTGCGGTGACCTTCCATGTTAATCCCATAAACACAGGAAACGGTTATGTAATAGGTGCCGATGACCTCATGTCTTTAAAGCCGCCACCCTGCCTCTCTATGGCTGCGTGTCGCGTTGGGTGTCGGGAACTGTGCCATACTTTTTGTGCATAGAGTTGTATATACCGAATCCAGTTACTAGGTATGATCGAGGTCATATAAGAGCACCATCTTGAATGTAGGGCAACCCGAGGAGGTTTCAGGCGTGTCAATGTTAATACGATGAGTCAATATTTTATAAATAGATCACTTTGTGATATATTTCTATGTGCCGGGAGCTCACACACTTTTATCCTATCTGATATGATGATGATGTCATCAAATCATAAAAGCATAACGAGAATAATCCCATAATACAATGACATGCTAATATACAGTCTTGAGTGTTTCTCTTCTTCTGAACATGATAAAGGAGTGTCCATTACTTGGAATCCCTTCCTATAACCAACTCTTAGTCTAATAGGCCAATCCCAAATCCATATACAAATACAAATCCATATACAAATCGTTTAAATAACCTGTATGTCATACTCTATTTCTCCAGCAGAGGTCACTGCAGTGAAAATGGATGAGAAGAGATGATTGCCCTGATTTTCAGTGATCATCTGATTGGCACGGATCAGACTACAGCATAAAAAGGTGTTGTCATATCCAACCCTATAACTTATTTTAAAAATATAACATAAAATAAAGCAACACAAGAAATAACACTCGCCTTTCCCTGATCCTAGGCCGATGCTTCCCTGGTTCTTTAATAGAAGGGCTCCAGTGATGTCATTGTGCTACAGCCAATCACTGACATCAGTGATGTCACCACATTACCACCGATCCAGTGATTGGCTGCAGCAGTTATGTGTTGACATGTCTCATCATTACAGTAATTACATCATGGAAGACAGATTTGCATATTCTTCCCAAGATGTTTTTGAGAACGGGATTGGGTAATGTCACCATCATGGGTGAAAGTTTTGGGCAATGTCACCAATGGGAAACAATTTCTAGGCAGATTATCTCGCTATCCTTATACTCACAGGGTGACTTAATTTATGTTTTTATATAGACTGTATTATACCCCTATATTTTTGGATAACATCGGGAAACTATCTGAAGCTATCGGATCGTTGCCCTATTGGTATTATTTGACTTGGAATTGCCCCAAGCTTTTTGGAAAATGAGAAAACGTGTGCAATTCTTTGCAGGTTTATTTTAATATTAAGAATATTGTTGACCCTAGGCGCTGTCTTTTGGGAGATCCTAATAGTCTCAAGCTGCTAAACTGACAGAACAATACAGTACAATCTCTTTTTATGGCTCGGAAACTAATTTTCAAATATTGTCTTTCCGATATATCTCCGACTTTAGGGGGATGGTTTAAATTCAATTAATTCAATTTTTTCTACATTTTATAATACCCGTGATATAACTGTTTGTATTAATCCTCCCCCACCACCATCATTTTGTCTCTATTACACAAAGCCCATACACTGTACACAGTGAGAGTCAGGGACAGCTCTCAGTAGAGAAGGGAAAGAGTAAAGAATTGCAGGATTTCACAGAAAGGAGACAACATTTGTTAATAAAGTATATTATGTGTCTAGCTTGTGTCTACTGATGACGGGGCTGTGCTTGGCAATTGAAGACAACGCCCCCTATGCTTACATCTTTGACTCCCCAAGGCAATGGAGTTTTACCCACCTAGTGTTGATGAAAGAAGGGATATGGGATTAAAAAAAGAAGATGCATTTCATTGAACTGAATCGTGTCAACTCGTGCCTGGTAGCTGCCGCAAAGGACATAGATACACATTATTATAAATGTAGGCGGGCTATGATGATAGCCAACTGCTTTACTGAAATTTCTCCAATAGAAAACAGGAAAGAACACAACCAACGCAAAAAGGAAATGTCTTGTTCTACAAAGAAACCCTGTCTTCAGCGGCACCTCTGTAGGGAAGGAGCCTCCCTCTCCTCTCACACGTAGGCTCTCTCTGGCTATCTACATTTCAGACCCGTATCCTCTTCCTTTTGCTGGTACATCCATGCGGGCTCTTCTGCCTCCAATGCTCTGGGATAAAAATGTTGCCTACGTTTTGGGTTCCCTCTCTGCTTCTTGGGGTATTGCAGTACTCCTAGCTGCTTTTGCCTTTCTGCTACTGGACTGGACAGTCACCTTCATCTGGCTATATCTCTGACTGCCAATAACTATGGCACTGGCTCCCCTTTTTGGTGTGGGGGAGAGATTCCTCTTTCAGGTGACATTGACTGCGTACTATCCAGACAGGCTCCGTTCCCACGGAGTAACGCGCCGCGCATTCAGACACGTATACACATGTAAGAGTGTGAGTGCGCAAAATAGATCCCATTCACTTCAATGTGTGCCGGCTTACGGGGGCTATACATTGAAATCAATGGGAGGCTTTTTAACCCATTGATTTGAATGTGTAGCGCACGTGAACCGGCACACATTGAAGTGAATGGGATCTGTTTGGACTGCTCACACTATGACACGTGTATACTAGGGTTGAGCCGATCTTGACTTTTCAGGATCGATTTTAAAATTCGATTTCCGATCATTTTTCATTCGAACCCGATCTCGATCCCAATTCCGATCCCAATGCAAGTCAATGGGATTTTTATAATTAATCGGAGATCGGATTTTAAAAGCAATCCTATTCACTATACAGCATGGAATCTAACAATTGGACGCTTTAATTGTTAGAATCCAGGCTGTGTAGTGAATCACTAAGTAGCCAGAGGATTTTTTTTTAATCCTCTGGCTACTTAGTCCCCCCTGGTGTCCACTTACCTGCAGAGATGGCTGCTCCGGTGCCTGGTGTTCTTCTTCGCCTCACCGCCGCTCCATGCTGCTCTTCTCGCCTCGCTGCGCCCTGCCTCCCAGATTAGAAGCGTGTGGGCGGGTACTGGGAGGGGAGACGTCACGTCTCCCCGCCCTGTACCCGCCCACACTCTCCTAAGCCACAAGCCCCGCCTTCCTAGCGCTTTAAACACTAACCTGGGAGGCGGCGGCAGCAAAGCAAAGAAGAAGAACACCGGGCACCAGAGCAGCCATCTCTGGAGGTAAGTAGCTACTAGAGATGTAAGTTTAGTCTCCCATTAGAATGAATGGAGGCAGCTGGCGCACAGGGGATTAAGGCTGTGTGCTGGATGCTTCCATTCATTCCTATGGAACCAAAACAGAGCCTTCACACTGAGTATACACTCCACTCAGAATGAGAAGAGCGTATACTCAGTGTGAAGGCTAAGCAAAGCATTGTGGGAAATAGTACCGATCTTGATCCCACCTAAAAAGATCGTGTTCAGAATTCCGATCGCGATCGTGAAATTTTCTTGATCACCGATCGGAATCCGATCTTTTCCGAACACGATCGCTCAACCCTAGTGTATACATGTCTGAATGCGCGGCGCGTTACTCCGTGGGAACGGAACCTTAAGCATCCATCCATCTGAGCCTCATACATGATGAGAACCCTCGTGTATTTCAGGACCCCGTAAGCCATGAGCCAGATGCTCCACATAAATCAGCACTAGTAATAATGTAATCTAATATTATTCCACCAATTAAATGATTGCTGTGAATAATATCCACAAAGAATGGCTGTAATGGAGACGGCCTAAATAATTCACAAGATATGGATTTTATTCCACTACAATGAAAGATTTATCAAGGTCGGCTCGTATGATAGTGTAATTATGGCGTCAAGCTCACTAGTAAGAACAACCAGAGATATTTTATAAGAAAATGATCTGAATACGGAACTAAATTTCCTGATTTGTAAAGTCCTGCAGAATATGTCGGCACTATAGACTATATATAATAATGATATCACTAATTCAGTCTTCTATACCTGACAGACCCAATACAATACAAAGTATCTGTTTTTAACGTCCATCAGAATTACTTTGTATCCAAGTGATGACCATTAACAAATGATCAGTAGGTGCAACTACTATAAAATGCCGCGATTTTTTTCCCGTGGCGTTTCGGCCGCAGGCGTTTCCGGCCCTGGGGCCCCGGCCTAAACGGGTTTCTTTTTAGTTGGCACAAGGGCCCTTATGTGACTCCTATTTCTGTGCCCTCAGATTAGAGCTAACAAAGCTGCAACAGCTGTACGCAACTCGGCTTCAAGGGTGACTTCGTGTGACTTGTTTATAAAACTTATAACTTTTATTTTTTGGAATTTTTTTGGTTCATTTAAAACATAAGCTGCGAAAAGATAGAAATTTAGCCCAATTTGTCAGCAGGAAAGTGATTATTATTTTGGTGTCAGGCCTCAGTGATGTGAGCGGCCCCTCTCGGGACATTGAGAGATCGGGTTTCCAAAATGCACTGGCTGAAATGTAATTTTTGCAGTGAAACTATTCCTGTGAAGAGACGTCATTTTTTATTATTTTTTTTGTGAAAAATAATGATTTCTGAAATGAAATTTTCACAACGTGTTACGGACAGAGCAGACATCTGGCTGCACTAAATATGTTAGAGATTAACATCTCAGCACGCCTGTCATCGGCTCCGTAATACCCACACATGGAACAGAAAATACTTTATCCAGAAAATAACATTGGCCGAGCCCACCAGCTGCTACAATGTGACTCCACATCATCACCTGGCCGCGGTCAAGGGATAATTGTATCTTCTAAAATAACATTATCGGCCTTCTCGCTCCACTATAAAGTTACAGCCTCAGGTTCTCAGCTTTCTCCAGACTCCAAAATATACAGAAAGGTTCAAATGAGTTTTTTTTTTCAGAAATAGCGCCACCCTCGCCTGTGGTCAGTATCTAGTATTGCAGTTCATACCTGTTTAAGTGAAGAGGATGAGATGCAATATCTCACAGCCTGTGGACAAGGATGGTGATGTTTGTAGAAGAAAAAAGTGAATTTTTTGTAATCTTATACAACTCCTTTATCATGTCAAGGGCAAAACTCAGTGAACTTTCTGTTCAAAGTGCTGCGGGAAGAACCGCGATGCGTTCCTGCCACGGTTGTTCCCGAAGCACTTTAGCGTGGCATTTTCGGCCCGTGGGGCCTTAGCCTGAGGGCTTTTTATGACGTCTTGGCAGACATAATATGGAAAAGGTTATATATTACCAACCATAAAAACAGCAAGGAACACATAAAAAACATAAGCCATACCCATAGCTGGCCGATCACCTACATGAACAGGGCTACTTCATAGTAACAAAGTAACAATGAAGTGAAATACAAACTTCAAAATTTTTGCCTTAAATTTTTTGGGTTTGGTGGTTTTTTTTAGTTTTTTTTTCAAGCATTTCTATAAATTTATTTATCATTTATTGTATTTATTTTTATGTACAAAAACTCCAAGACCAAAAAAGTGTGAGGCCTAAAAAGGTTAAAAAAATGCCGCAGAAAAAGAACACAAAAGTTATTTTGGTAGTAACATTTAGGGGCATTGAAGGACTATAAATATTTCTGGAGCTAAATATTCTTGATTTGACAAATTGTGTATTTTTTGGATTTTTTTTATCTTCCTGTTTTTGGAAACAAATTCTTGGATATGATAAAGAACATTGAGCGTCTCCATTATAACCTGTTGATTATATTGCGTCTATATCTGTACGCACGGCAATGTCTGGTAGATCCGTCCAAGCGTGAAATGATCTCCGCAATGTACACGCGTTCCATTGGTTACGTAAAATTGTTTACTTGCTTTGAAAAGGTGATATGTGTGCGGGCCGAAATAAGAAATTCATTTGAGTGTTGTTTGTTAGCAGCTGGAACAAGGAACTTGTCTTCATGTCCTGTTGGATACATTTCAAGGTGAACGACAGAGAAAACTGATCTGACCCCGGTGATGTTTACTAAGTACGATCCGCACAGGAGCGCAATAACATTTGCATTTACAATGGAATGGTAATAGTAACGGATCCGGGCCTGCAGGAGATCTCGCTCCTTTATCCACTCCATCAGTAATCCATGCTTTAACAAATGATTGTATTCCCCATGAAATAAGATTTTTTCTTAGTATTCTGTGCCATTGTTACTCATCTTGAGAATGTATAAACCAATTGAGTATTACCATTTCCCAAGTCAATGGAAAACTCAATAATACAGAGAACCTGACGAAACAACTTAGATGATCCCATGTTCCTCAAGTCACCCGCAACATATGAAAGGTTTGTTGGAATCAAGAGGTTCCAAGATGACTTTATTGAAAGTAGGAATATCCCAAGTTATAGGAATGAAAAATATTTGGCACAGGATGTTAGTCCAATTGGGAAGGATTTTTTTTTTTTACCCCTGATGGGGCAATTGGTGTCTGAGTTTTTTATTCTTCCTCTGCATCAACGTGGTAGACTTATAGCTTGGACTTGTGTCTTCATCCAACCATGTACAATAACCAGGTAGGATTCCCATTTTCTAATATATTTTTATGATTAGACATTGGTCACCGAAGAAGATAAGAGGTCATTACATTGCGTCCAGCCATGACCCAGCCATACACATTACATTTTTATAGGTCAAATGACTTGTCTATTTTGATGTATGGAGTTGTAGGTGCCACGAGGCTCCCAATGGCAAGTTCTAGTCTACCAAAAACATCAGCCATGCAATTTTATGGGTGGCCCTGAAGAGATGAGTGGAGTAATAACCCTCAAACATGGGATCATTGTTCTTGAGATTGGGCGGTGCCACCTGCACAGACGTAAGGTCTCCGTTTGGGTTGTGTACCCTTTTCACCCCCTCTCTTCTTGACTCAGTTTAGGTTGTCTCCAATGCTTGAGTACCAGGTAATATGGAGATCAATTAGATTAGGTTGATTCTGAGGTTGGGATGGGATTTGTTTTCTAATGGTGAATGTCTCCGCTAGAAATACATTTCTTGACACTCCTTGAAACCCTTAATTGGTCAAACAGGGTAACCCTTTTTAGATTTTCACCCCGCAGCCAAGTTATTGCAGACATTTAGTGGATTCAGCACACTGTTTAAGAGGAAGATGCCACCTGGAAAGTGCCATGTTAACAATCAGCCGCAACCCAAGTACTCTTATACCTCCAGAATCTGGAAGAAATTGTTGTGTTATATTATGTTCTCCAATAGTAAAGAGTGAGGTTCTAGGGTTCCAAGACTGTCACATTCCTGCATCTACCATCACTGGCACCCCACCATCATACTCAGGAAGGCCCATCATTAGGAGAAATGCTACTACAGAGAGGCCCCCTCAGCTCTGCACCAACCTAGGAGGAGCTTTGGAGCATCTGTTAGAGATCCTTACCTCAGTGGCCACAGCAACTACTACTCCGAACCTCCTGGCCTTCTTACCAATGGGCTGCTGCCCTTGCTCTGTAGTACTGTATGTTTCAGTTCAGATGCGGGGGTTAATGATGACTTATCCTAAAATCATCTATCTATCTATCTATCTATCTATCTATCTCCTATCTATCTATCTATCTATCTATCTATCTATCTATCTCCTATCTATCTGTCTGCCTGCCTATCTATCTATCTATCTATCTATCTATCTATCTCCTATCTATCTGTCTCTCTATCTATCTATCTATCTATCTCCTATCTATCTATCTATCTATCTATCTATCTATCTATCTATCTATCTCCTATCTATCTGTCTGTCTGTCTGTCTCTCTATCTATCTCTCTCTATCTATCCTATCTGTCTGTCTGTCTATCATCTCATATGTAATTCTATCAGACTCCATGGATCATAATGTTACGCCATACCCTATCTGTATACCATCATCTAAGATGGGAGATCCCTATACATAAGAATGCGTCTCTTCCCTGTAATCTTCAGTGGTTGGCTCTAATAAGAAGAAATGTAATAAGCCAAGTAATGGGCGAGCTCTCCCAAGACGATGCGATTATTTTTTTTCTTATTAATAGTCCAGTCCCAAATCTGGAAGACAATTTGATGATATCATTTTACTATAATTGTCCGCACCAGTTCAGTACCAGGCCTTATTCACACTTGGCAGCTACTGGCTTGTTTCCCTTGAGGTCACTTTTGGATATATCATTTCAGTTCAGACAAGTGAGACATATAATTTGCTTCACAGTAATGAAAAAGCAGCTGTCCGGAGAATTGGTGCTCTCTGTGCCCTGTTATACGGACTCGCTCTCATTGAAAGATTTTGTGCAGTTTCTTCCTATCAATTTTTTCAACTTTATTTTTAGGGTTGAGATTTCAGGATCGTTTTTAAAATCCAATTTTCGATCATTTTCCAGCTGATCCCGATCATGAAATTTGCTTGATCGCCGATCGGGATCCGATCTTTCCCGATCCCAATCACTCAACCATAGTCAATGCTTCTCTATGGGAAAAGTTACTTTTAGGGTTGAGCCGATCTTGAGATTTCAGGATCATTTTTAAAATCCGATCATTTTCCAGCCAATCTCAATCGTGAAATTTGCTCGATCACTGATCCCGATCGCTCAACCTTATTTATTATCTTTGTTCGGCCACATCAGGTGGATCTGTGAATTGGCGCCCCCTATGGGTAATGGTAAAGATTTCCGAGTACCCCTGCACTATCAGCTTCATGACGATGGTGATGTCATGACGCTCAACGTGCCCATATTGCCTAGAAGGCTACACTATAGGATAAAGTAAAGTTATGCCAATGCATACTGGTCTGATGTAGGCCCGGACACTCTTTAGGATACACATGGGGTATATACAGTATATACTGTAGCCTTTCTTGGAGTCTATGCTAAATATAGACTCCAAGCATTATGTGAACATAGCCTTATACACATTCAATAGCACAGCCAAGTTTCCTTTGTTACAGGTACAGGTGCGCTTTTGCAATTTCCCAGAATACGTTTTCCCTATAGCCCTAACATGTTTCTGGTTACCTGACTTAAAGGGCACTTACATAACGCCAAGGCTATATCCATATTTATAAGGTCTTGGAGACCCAGCAAAGGAATGAGCTGTGCTAACAGTATGGTAAGCGATGCCAGCCGAGAACAAAGCTCTTTATGTTGCCTTGGAATTTTTCTCTCTAACAGTGAATTTTATACCCATAAAAGGTAGGAAAATATAAAGCAAATGACAAGTTTATGGCCTTGGTAGGAACAAATAGAAAATTGGTGAAAAATCATGGAGGAAAAACTACTGTAGAAATAGCAGAAAATGAATTGTGATGCAGCAAATCACTGGGAGTACCACTGTGCCAAATCAGTATTTTAGGAATGTTAACTCTCAAGGAACCAGTTGATAACATATTGGGTCTGGTTTTGTGTTCTTGCAAGTTTTAACCCTGTGGAATGTGAAAGAACTGAAAAAGGTTCAAAATAAAATAAAAAGGGTGAAATTATTGATGACCTGTCCTAAGGATTGGTAATAGGGTACCCCCACCAATCAACTGTTCTCAGCAGGAAGCAGACAGCGCTGTTTTTTTGTGCAGAGGCTGAACAGTGGTACTGCAGCTTAGCTGTGAATGGGAACAGATCTGCAATACCTGGTCTGGCCACTACACAGAGAACGGCGCTGTCTACTTCCTGCTCCATTTCCTGTGTATCCGTATCTGAGAACAGCTGATTCATAGGGTGCTGGGCCTTCTGACATTGATGACTTATTCTTAGGATAGGTCATCAATAAATTCAACATGGAAAATTCCTTTAAATTATCCAGTACCTAGACAACACCAAGCTATAAGAAAGAGCCTAAACAGGAATATTAGTGTTCAGGCAGTATAATAAATTGCAAACAAAGCCCCATATAGCCACATAAGATGTTCACTGTAGGGCGGTAGTGATGGTATGGTGGTAGTCAGTGGCGTAACTAGGAATGGCAGGGCCCTTTGGTCAACTTTTGACAACCGCCCCCCCTACACTATTTGCTAGACTTTCCAGGGGTTGTAAAACACTGTGTTTTGGATTTCCATCGCAGCCATAATGTGGCCTTAACACTACGTGGGACCCCCGGCCTCAAAGAGGATCCTTCACATCCTCTGACTCTGGCGGTATTATATACCGCTTGAAAGCTGACATTGCAGTGAATTTAGCTTTGTTGGTATGTTCCCCGGTGCCAAAAATATCCGTGCTGCTAGTTTTGGCACTGATATCTCTCTACTGTCAGATGGGTGGGCTTTAACTCTCATTGCCAACCTTTTACTTTCGGGGAGTGTGTTCCTTATCGCCCAGGGAAGACGCTGAACTCCAAGGCCAGCCCTTCTAACCGTGAAGGGGTATAGTTACCGAAACTAACAGCACCAATATCTCCGAAACCCAGAATTCAGCACCCTGTCAGCAGTATATAAATAATACCGCCAGTGCCAGAGGATGTGAAGGGTTCTCTTTAAGCAGCTATCCCAGGAGCTTCATGATATATAACCAGTTGGAGTCACCTATGTCATTCTATAGGTCTCTATATAGCATACAGGTCTTGTCTGCAGAGCATCAACAGCTAACAAATAAGCTCAAAGGTTGCGATGCAAAAGGCTCTGATGTTTCCTAAGAAATACCTCCATTGTTTGCCTTCGGCAGGTATTATGTGCCGGGAGATTCAGGAACTGTACGGTTGTTTTCAATACGCACATTGTGCTGACGAGACAGTGGAAAAAAAGAAGTGCTCCTCTATGGAGCGCGCACAATACAGGTGCCAGGAGATCATGGCTCTGCTGACGTCTGCATTCCTGCCCAGTCAATGGAACATTTTATGAGTCGCAGGCTGAACTTTTATGAATAAGGAGAGATCTGTTGAGTTATCTGTTAACACTTTCCACAGATAGGTCCGTTCATTAGCCAGGCGGCCAGCTGGGTGCGGTGCGGACATGGAGCCTTACGGAAACCCTTCATATCCATTCATACAGGTCACTAGTGTAATAAATACTTATTACATAGGCTGGAGTTTACTGATTGGTGTGTAAGACCCTGTTACATGGAATATACGGTGCGATACGCAGGACTCCAGCAGTGCTAACCACTGAGCCACCGTGTTGCCCCCCAATAATAGAGAGATCTGTTACGTTCCAGGCTCGACCTGAATATTCCAAATTGTTCGGTTTTTAATGAAACCATTGGGGGATTCATCTTAGACTAAATAAAATGGCCGTCACCATCGCCACATCCTTTGTGGTAGACTGTTATACTCTGGGGTTTCTTCAGAGGGGAATAATAGGTGAAGGCCCAGGGGGAGGTGACAAAACTCTTCTCAGCTATGACCTGGTGATGTCATGTGTTTGGAGTTCACCACTTAGGTCTATGAGGGGGCCAAAACTGGCACATTGGAACTCCAAGAGTTATCACATCATGACGCTCGGAATACCCAGGTGACCCCTAAGGAACAACAAGTGTCATGACATCATGACGCTCAGAATGCCCAGGTGACCCCTAAGGAACAACAAGTGTCACGACATCATGACGCTCAGAATGCCCAGGTGACCCCTAAGGAACAACAAGTGTCACGACATCATGACGCTCGGAATGCCCAGGTGACCCCTAAGGAACTCCAAGTGTTATGACATCATGACGCTTGGAATGCCCAGGTGACCCCTAAGACCCAATCACAGGCTTCAGTGAAGACCCCGGTGGGCACATGACATCACTGAGGAAACTGAGAGAGAGTGTCAGACACCCCAAGGAGGCCCCAGAAAAGGTAAGAGAAGGCAAATATAATGTTATTTTTTCCCCACTCCTGGGCCTCCACCTGTTACTCTGGTTCTGTTCTATTCTTCACTTCTGGTTCTATCTAAATTTGTTCAACCCGAAAATGAATCAGGGACCTGAGCCACCCAAACTCAAAACTAAACAAATTTTGGGAGGTTTGCCCATTTCTATAAAAGATACATTGTAACTGGTCATTTATTGGTCTAAATTTCCATCTTTTTTGGGCTTAGGAGTCCAGTGGGCGGTCCTATTTTACTGACAACTATTTCTTTACACGCATTCATTCAAAGAAAGCTGTTGGTCATTGAATAGACCACCCCCTGGACTCCTAAGCCCCAAATCAACAAAGAACTAGACCAAAAAAATTTGAGTTTTTACAATATAGCTTTTCCCATTTTTAGACTTTCTAGTAGCAGCCTCTTTCTTCTCCTTCATTACTCCATAGACATCTTTTTAGAAGTAACTTTATCTGCATGTGATTGAGTGAAAGGAAAGGTAAGCAAAGCAGGCTGAGAAATGGAGAAATAAGCATTTTTCTTTAGTAAGATAAATGACTGTTTTTTTATTTTCACTTGCACTATTAATTTATGAATTTTTTTTTACAATCTATAGCATTTTCTCTTCCTGATCTTAGCCTTTCTAGCAGTAGCCTTCTCCTTCTTTCTGCTCAATCTATAGACTTCCATGTTAGAAATAACTTTATCTGTGTGACTAAAAGTAGGCAAAACGGGCTGATAAATGGAGAAAGAAGCATTTTTCCTTAGTAAGCTATATTACTGAGTTTCTTATTTTAAATTGCACTATTCATTCAATTGTAAACTGTTTTACAATTTATAGTAGTCTGTTTTCCCATTCTTAGACTTTCTATCAGCAGCCACTTCCTTCCCTATTCTCATTCCATAGACTTCTTTGTTAGAAATAGCTTTATCTTTGTGTGACTGAACGAAGGCAAAGGTAAGCAAAACAAGCTGATAAGTGGATAAAGAAGCATTATTCATTTATGAAAAATATTTTCGCAACTTCTTATGATTTCTAGAAGTAGCCTTTTCCTTCCTCCTGCTCACTCCATAGACTTCTATGTTAGAAGCACCTTTATCTATGTGTGAAGATGATAGTCCATCTCCTCTCTGGATGCGGGTTCTATTAGTGATAGACTGTGTGAAAGGAAAAGTAAGACAACCTGTTACATAGAGAAATAAGCATTTTTCGGCAGATTCTTCCTTACCCCTCTTCATTCCATAGACGTCTATGTTAGAAGTATTGTCATCTGCATGTGTGGCTTACAGTCCATCTCTACCCTATATATGGGTTCTATAAGTGAAAGACTGAGTGAAGTAAAAGGGAAGCAAGACAGGCTGATAAGTGGAGAAAGGAGCATTTTACTTTAATATAGAACTTCTTATACTCACCGGCACTTATTCATTTACTGAAAATTGTTTCATAACTTACAGTAGTGTCTCTTCCAGTTCTTAGGCTTACTAATTGTTAGGCTAACTGTAAAAAGAAGTCTCCATAGACTGCGACATGCACTTTACATCTACTGTGCTCAAGATTTTAATAGTTTCTGATAGAAGCCAGATGTTCCCTTTTATTGGATTAATTTTGCATCTGATCCAGAAAGTAGTGGGCTGTGACTTTTCACAACAGGCCAGAAAACACATTAAAGCAAGTTCCTGTTCAACTGTTATTGTTGGTTGTTGAATATCCCTTGGTAATTGTAAAGATGAAGGGAGTGGTCCTCCAACTATTGTCTGACTATACTCATCTAAGCGGAAAGGGCTGCACATTTACTGGCTCCCATGTAAGAATCTGCAGCTGGAGACCTCAAGGCTTCTCTGTAGATAAACCACATGGTCCATATCCCTACAGTCCTCTCAACTGTCTAACACAGAAGACATTGTATTCTTTGACTTTTCACCGTACTTAATGAAAAGCTATGTGTATGTTATTTTTTTTTATGATTTTTTGGAATCCAAGGATTTTTATGCCTTGAACTCACTTTGTGTAAATGGGATTAAAAGGCAATACCCTGTATTACCATTTGGGATTGGAATTACCTTTGTTCCTGGTAGTTGCAGCAGAGTGTCAGCTGACACCTGCTGAGGTTGGCACAGGCAAAGCTGAAGACTGTGCCTGCTTTATCACCTTGTCACACATTGACAGTACTTTGCTTTAGGCCCCTTTGACACGGGGTGCGGATGGGTGGATTTTGGCCCCGAGAGTGATGCGGGAAGCTGCGTCACTCTCGGGCCAAAATGCGCCTGCCATGACTGTCGTGGCTTCCGACAGTAACCCCAAGTGCAAGAATTACAAGTGAGTGGAAAAAAAAAACAGTCCTCAAGCCCAAGGAAGGGCCAGACAAACATTCAAAAGCCCCCTTCCTCTTCCCCAGCACCCCCTCCCCCCCAGCACTCCAACCCTTCCCCAGCACCCCAACCCCCCATCATCATCATCATCATCATCATAAATCTAGTATTTATCCCCTATCCGTAGGATAGGGGATAAATACTTGAAAAATCACTATTTTTTCAGCAAAGGCTTACCTGCTTCTGCTCTTCAGCCTGCACAGCGGTCTTGTGACTGGAGACCGCGTAGGAGCGCAGGCACATGTCGGGTGCAGGCCTGATTACGTGGCTACATCACCCAACGTGTGGGGAGGAGGGGGAGGCGTTAGCATGCAGAGAGCAGGCAGGGAGGCAACCTGCTCTCTGCTAAGCATGAGGGGCGGCCGCTGGAGCAGCGCTGCTAATCAGCAGGGCCGCGTTCACAGGGCTGTCCCAAACAACCGCTCGCTTCCCCTGCCGGGCTTCCATGATGGTGATGCTAAGCTAGTCCAGGACAGCTTGTCCTGGACTGGCTTAGATCAGTAAAAGTGCCACCCCGGCATAGCGTCACCCGGCATAGCGCCACCTGAGGGGCCCCGGCATAGCGCCACCTGAGGCGGTTGCCTCATTAGAGGTGCGGCGCTGGCCCCCACTCACTGTAACACACCTACTGGCACCCTAACATTGTGGGGGTAGTTGGAGGGGGACAATAAATTAATTGCAGCTGGAGCAAGACATTAAACTGGGGGCAACTAGAGGGGGATATTAAACTGGGGTAGCTGGAGAGACCTACATTGCAAAGACTAATGCACACATGCTGATGTGTTCCATCCGTAAGGGTCCACATGAACGATTGATGCGGGCAGTGCACGGCAAACCCACGGACCCCATTATAGTCTATGGGGCCCGTGGGCTTGAACTGCATAGTGCTTGCAGTTGCGCTTGTGTTCCGTCCATAGGGGTCTTCATGCGGACTCCTTCCGGACGAAACACATCAGCATGTGTGAACCGGCCCTAAGAGACCTGCACTGTAAGGACTAAGAGACCTGCACTGTAAGGACTAAGAGACCTGTGCTGCAAGTTTTTAACCCCCAGCATATCAGTTATTGCTGAAGGTTATACCAGTAGCAATGTAATGGCTGAAGGCCATGAAAGATTTGGCAAAATTCAAGGTGGCGTACTGCAAAAAGGATGTCATAAAATAACCGCTTCAGGAGTACTAGGTCATAACCCCAGAAATAATTGGATTGTTGCCTAACCAGCTTTCCCAGAAATAGATGTAAAGTGGCAAAATAGAATTTATAACAAATTCACAAAATAGGTCAAGTAAAGGACTTGTAATTTTAGGTGATTTTCCTTGCAGGGAACTTCATTCCAGTCATAGCTATTTGTCTTATACTTTGCCATAAATGGAACGTTCTTCCTAATTGTTCTTTGGAGTTATTAGACTCGGATGTCTGAGTCATTATTAAGGACTTTCCCCCAAATCACAGTTTTTTGGGAAAAATTGCAACAAAAAATGTCACTTTTCTGCAACGTGTGGCTTCAGCCTAATACTCGCCTGCCCCATAACAGTGTAAGATTTGGGCTGTATGTCATGGTTGATGTCATTTGCTGCACTGCTCTTGCACACACCTTGTCATGTACCAGCACTAGATACAGGAGCTCCCGGGCCGCAGCAGATCATATCTCTCTCCGACAAGGAAATATTGTTTTTTATTTCTGCAATTCTTGGTTTACTGGAAATCAGAAATGACATTTTCCAATTTAGTAAATTCCTTCCAGCACATTAGATCCCCCTCATGATATGTTTATTCTTAGTCCGCGTTCTTCTTAGTGACCGTGTAATTGGGTTGTAAATAACATTACAGGCTTCACGGAGGAGTAAATTAGCAGCTAATCGGACAGAATGTATCCAGCATGAAGTCACCAGCGATAATCTATGTGATGTTAATATTAGACTCATCCGTCATATGCACTACTTACCCTTCCTCATATACATGCTTCCATAGTATAGTCGCTGCCAACTTTCCATTTGTCAGTAAGGGCGGGTTCACATCTGTGCCCGGTCTCCAGTTTAGCCAATCCGTCCGGTTTCCGTCTTCTGCCCTGCGAAACTAGACAGGAGACGGAAACCCGGCGGTCAGCTTTCAAACCCATTCACTTGAATGGGTTTGCAGAGGTGACCACCCGTGCGTCTTCGGCCTGTCCGTGGGGAAGCTGTGTTTTTAACCGGACACAAAGTCCTGCATGTCCGACTAAAAAAAACACTTTCCACGCGGACAGGCAGAAGACGCACACGGGCGGTCACCTCTGCAAACCCATTGGATGGGTAGGACTGGCCAAATGTTAATACTGGACACATTCAGCTACTGTCAGCTGAGACTTCGCCTGATGGCAGACCATGGTTATATACTGTCGGGGGCAAAGAAAAGGGGGTCATATACTGTGGTCTGTGGAGGGCCAAAAACAGGGGTCGTATTCTGTGGAGGTCCAAAAAATTGGTGCTATACTATCTGTATAGGTGCCAAATAATGGGATTTTTTTATTTGCAAATTGAAGGGCGAGTCCTACAATTTTAATTAGGGGGCCACATCATGCAACCAAAGATAACCAGGTGGTTGGGTATCTTATTTTTTTGTGTTTTTCTATAGTTCGCCCCAGGCAGCAGAGAGGCGAGGGTCACCCCTGTCTGGGGGATATAGAATGGCAGTAAGTGACCATAGACAATAAGTCAGATGGATCTCTCGCAGTTACTTACCTATAATTACTAGAAGTGTTTGCTGCAATTTTTGCATTACAGATGTAGAAACGTATCTATGAGAATTGTAATGGAAATTCAATGCAATCTGTTCTGTTATTCACGTTACTTTAGCAAATACAAACTGTAAGGTTAAATATAGATATTCTCAAAGCTTCCCACACAGAGTGATAAACTGATTCATCACCGCGGCACGAGGAAGCCGAGCCTTGTGTGTGTACAATGCAAGGAACTGAATGCCAATGTGGTAAATCTTACATTAAGATGCAGTGTCCATGTGCACAGGAGCAAAACACAACCTCAGGGCAAGGAAAAGCAATATCGTATTGAATTGCCTGAATAGCAATTCCCAAATACATTGCTCTGATCGTAATAAATTATTGCTTTCATATTATAACCTATGGCTCCAGGTGTATAGCTCTATTGGAAACAGACGTTGTGGTTGCATGCTGGCGCTGGGACCTGAAGGGGTGCAAAAGATCCATCTGCCAGATATGAGGATATAATAATTGCAAGCAAGCACCCAAATATACAGGGCAGTATAGCCTGCAGGAACACAGTATTACACAGCAAACAGCCTAGGTTATTGTCCACATTCCTACTGGTCTAGTGCAGAGAACAATTTGGTGCTCAGGAGAAATGAAGGGGTTAATGTCAACATATCTGAGGTTCTAGGGCAGTAAAGGGGTTAGAAAGTCTATTCCACACCTACCTTTTGTATGTAAATTGCCTCAGTGGTTTCTGAATAAGCCCGTTTTTATTCATATGCTAATTAGACTGTTGCAGGATGCATGGTGCACCCTCTTTGCTATTGTTTCCTATGAGTGTACACAGCACAGGCTGCTGCTGATGACTCAGCTTCCTGTTTGCACACACACATAGGAGATAATAGAAAAGACGAGTGCTGCTGGGAACTTCCTGTGCTGGCTGGAAGCTCATTAGCATATGAATAAAAATGGACTTATTCAGAAACCACTGAGGCAATTTACATACTACAGGTAGGTGTGGAATAGCATTTATAAAGGCTATGCAAGGATGTGATTAGCTAAAAATGACTTTTCCCAGTGATAGAGCCCCTTTAAAGTCTATGGGACAGCACTGCAGTACCTAAAGCCGCCACTAAGCATTACAGAAACCTGCGCTGTCCTGGAACAGCTGATCTGCAAGGGTCCTTGCTGTAAGAGCTCTGCAGATCTAATGATGATAGCCTATCGTAAGGCTATCAGTATTACAAAGGTGGATTACCATTACCCCTTTAATGTAAGTATAACTGGAGGTCTGAGGCAGTGATGTAGTTGAAGGAGTTCTCCCGGGAGTCTTTATAAACTAAGGAAATCTGCCGCAATGAACCAATACTCACCTCACTTATCCCGTTCTCATGTTGCCTGCTGGTCTCTATTCTTCAAACAAACTTGAAACACATGAAATGCCTTGGACTGGCCACTCAACTAACCACTTGTTGAGTTGGGTCAGCGCTGAGACCAGTGATTGTTTCCTGGCATCCCCCATGTGGCATCCATCCATTGCAGACCTAGCCAGCAGCAGAAAAGGTGGGAATATGTGAGGTGAGTATTTTATCCTTTAATTTTTATCAAATTCTGAACCATTAGGCCAAGGACATCAAGTGACTCCTCCAACCCAACTCCCAAGATGGGGCAATGATGAGGGGGCCTTCAATATACCTCATGGTGGTGGTAGTTCCCCTGGGGCACACCCAGTTACCACTATATTTATAGGTCCTGAGAGTAGTAAGTCCCAGTTGGTACCCTGTCAATCTGTGCACTGCA
The DNA here is from genome assembly GCF_031893055.1 of Leptodactylus fuscus. Lineage (NCBI taxonomy): Eukaryota > Metazoa > Chordata > Amphibia > Anura > Leptodactylidae > Leptodactylus > Leptodactylus fuscus. The sequence continues at coordinate 203,703,461 of NC_134268.1, read as the reverse complement.
GGGTCCAGACTGTGAGGTTCTCGTAACCCCAACTTTTCCTCCAACTCAGGACTTTTTCATTCTCAGGAAGATGACAGCGAATTCTTCCCTGTCTCAGGACTATAGTAACGATGATACCGGGCTAAGGCTCTAAAAAGAACCTACCATACTGCTTACCACATTGGTAGCAATGGGTTTGTCCTCGACTTCACCTCTCTTAAAGACTGAACTGCTCTGGAGACTCAGAGTCTACTCTCCCCTCACCCCAGCTAATGGTTGGATGGGCTGGATCAAGATCCCCTAAAAGGAAGGGTATACTTATCCACAGTGGAAAGCTGCTAAACCGGGAAAAAACTTATGGGAAACTGCAAAACTGCATATAATCATACAGTAACTGAATGTAATGTGAACATGATGGACGTCACTCCTGTTCTCACAGGCTCAGGTCTCTGGGACTTTGTTACACAGCAGTCTACTTTATAGAATGACACGGACAGGAACACCATGCAACTGGACCACCCAACCACCGAATTCCAAAAAGGCACAGAGACTCCCTCTTATATACTGTAGAGAGTCCTTGCCCCAGGGTAACCCAATCTCACAAGCTTAGGATGACATGGACTGGAAATGAACATCACATGGTTGGATCACAGAACTACTGAACTCCTAAAAGGCGTGAAGATCCCTCCTTATATACAGAGTCCATTAACTCTCAAGCTCAGCTCTCTGGGACTCAAGACAGGATGACATAGACTGGACAGGATCACCACGCAGTAGACCACCAAACTCCAAAAACTGGCAACAACTCTCCCATATATAGAAAGTCCTCTTAACGTTCCATTGCAACCAGTACAGGGTCTTACCATAGGATGTGCTATAACTTCCCACCCCATGATCCATCACCTCGGTGCAACCACATCGATACAGCGATCATTCATCCATCAGTCAAACAAGTATAATAACCAATATACGTCGACCCAGACGACGCTACCATGTCTAGGGTAGGGACACAGTATATGGCCATCAATGATCACCAATGTCACCCATCGAAGGTATTCCTCAAGATTGATTTTGAAAAGAAGCAGCCATGTTTTTCTAATTCTACACATCCCTTTAATGTCGCCTAAAGACATGGAAACTGACGTGTCCACTTTAAAAGACAAGTAAAGCACACTTGAAGTTGTGTAAGGTCTGACCTCATATTTCCATCATTTTGCATTGTAACCGTTCTGCCAAATTAGAGACGGAATTTTCAGGAAAATTCTACATGTTTGGATCTGCTACCTTGGCGACTGAAAATTTGTTCCGACAGAATAAACCTGAAATGAGAAACCCCAATTTCAATCATTTTCTGATGGAGAAACTTCCAGATGTTGCTGTGCAAATGGAGCAAACGCCGGAGCCGATTGTGAGTCATAGGGTGTAACCGTGTATCCTGTAACTGAGGAGAGATACTAGATAAAGTCTCAAACATTCCAAGGAAAAGCAATCGCTGATCAGAGAGCCATTCGGCGTCCATCTTGGCTTCTTCCACATCATAACCTGAGGTGACTTTCCTAGTGAATAAATGGAATTATTTACCGGACCGCCCTTCTAGGAACATATGAGACGGAATAGCAAGGCTTCATGTTTGGAAAACAGCAACAAGAAATGTCAAAAAAACGTGTTTTAGAAAACACAAATTAGAAATGATATTGACCCTCGGAGGAGCTTTCGCCTGTGTGTTTTGTCTCCACTACTGAGTATTGATCTTGGTAAGACAATTGGAGGAATGAAGTACTAACTGTTAAGGCCGGGTTCACACGGAGTATTTTGGCTCGTAATGTGGTACGTAGACGCCGCGGGAGCTTTTGCGGGCCGTATACGCTCCCATTGTTTTGCAAAATCACGGCCGCAAAATAGAGCTGCGTATACGGTACCGACTCCCATTGAAAACAATGGGAGCATATACGGCCCGCAAAAGCTCCCACGGCGTCTACGTACCACATTACGAGCCAAAATACTCCGTGTGAACCCGGCCTTAGGGTTAAACTGATCTTGAGATTTCCGGATCGATTTTAAAATCCGATAATTTTCCAGCCGATCCCGATCGTAATCATGAAATTTGCTTGATCACCGATCGGGATCCGATCTTTCCCAATCCCGATCGCACGACCCTAGTCAATGCTTCTCTATGGGAAAAGTCACTTTTAGGGTTGAGCTGATCTTGAGATTTCAAAATCCAATTTCTGATAATTTTCCAGCCGATCGCGATCATGAAATTTGCTCAGGATCCGATTTTTTCCAATCTCGATCGCTCAACCCTACTTGCTGTCTGTAGGTAAATCTGACAATTTGGGTCACCCCTAAATGCAGGTTGATCTGCATGTCAAGCCCATAGAATCGCAGTAAGCAGGAAACGGCCCATTGCTGTCTGTATGTTCACAGCTGATACCCGTCTGCACTGTATTTAATAAAAGGAGTTTTTGTACCCGGAGCTGTGTGCTGCTACTCCAATCTCTTCGCTTGCATTTTTATATGTTGGGTTGGTACCAGGGTGTGAAAAAACAGGGGTACCGCACACTCAAAATGGTACAGGCGTGGTGCTAGCAGAAAGAGGGTCCTTCAACCCCATGGCATATGCAAGGAAAATGCTGCTGCACACACAAATTTGCAAAAAGTGCAGTGATTTATTGAGGTAACAAAAAAAAGTTGTTTACAATTGTTTTGCCATGGACATAGAGAAAAGCAGGCATATGTAGAAAACACTAGATCAAAAAATGATTAACGTTTCGGTCACATGACCTTCATCAGAGGTGATCTAGTAAAGGAGCCGGCCGGTGTGTCATGTCCAGAGCGTGGTACCAGGACAGGGACATAATATTGGGGCAAATGCAGGAAGACTTCTGAAATCTGGTGGCAGATTGAAGGGGACATTAAACTGTGAGGGGTATCTGAGGACACAGATCTGAGTTGAAAACATACGTGGCTAAAGCAAGGAGCTATCACAGCTCAGCTCCTTGCTTCGCTGCTGCACACCGGCTAGTGGCCGGGATGTGTAGACGCGATGTGATGACGTCACATCGCGCCTACAACTGTGTACGAGAGAGAGAGAGGCGCGGAGAGAGCGGCGGGGGAGCAAAGAGAAGGTAAGTTTAATGTGTACACTGAGGTGGAACGTGAAACTGGGGGCAGATGAAGGAGAGGATGGCATGACACTGAGGGCAGAGATGGAGAGGACGGCATGACACTGGGGGAAGAGATGGGGGACATTAATCTGGGGGCAGAGATGGAGGGACATGAATCTGGGGGCAGAGATGGAGGGGACATGAATCTGGGGGCAGAGTTGGAGGGACATGAATCTGGGGGCACAGATGGGGGGACATGAATCTGGGGGCAGAGATGGGGGGACATGAATCTGGGGGCAGAGATGGAGGGGGGACATGAATCTGGGGGCAGAGATGAAGAGGACATGAATCTGGGGGCAGAGATGGAGGGACATGAATCTGGGGGCAGAGATGGAGGGGACATGAATCTGGGGGCAGAGATGGAGAGGACGTGAATCTGGGGGCAGAGATGGGGGACATGAATCTGGGGGCAGAGATGGGGGACATGAATCTGGGGCAGAGATGGGGGACATGAATCTGGGGGCAGAGATGGAGAGGACATGAATCTGGGGGCAGAGATGGGGACATGAATCTGGGGGCAGAGATGGGGGACATGAATCTGGGGGCAGAGAGGGGGGACATGAATCTGGGTGTCAGAATCTGTGTGTTAGAACCTCTGTTTCATCATGTGAAGATACTGTTCCAAGGATCTCCACTAGTGGCCGCTATTCAGGTGTCATTATTACTCCTACCACTGGAGGCTGCTGTTCCCTGACTCTTGCCCACAGTTAATGTGGCGAGTATTGCTTCATGACCATGGCCATCTTGTTTCCTGTTTGCGGCCATCTTGTTTCCTGTTTAGGCCTATATATACCCAGAGCATATTATAACCAATGCTTGAGTATTGTGTTTGTTCCCAGTCCTCTAGCTCTGAGGTATTCTTGCTCAGTATACCTTGGCTTCTCCTGCTTACCCGCTCCGTGTATCGACTCCTGGCTTCATCTGATTACCCGCTCCGTGTATCGACTCCTGGCTTCACCCGACTACCCGCTCTGTGCACCGACTTCTGGCTATCCATCGATCAAGTCTCCTACTCCGCTGTGTCTGCCGTCCTTCCTGGCTATCGGATTCCAGCTGTATCACCAGTATCGTAACACTGGGGGCAGAGATGGAAGGGACATGAATCTGGTGGCAAAGATGGAGGGGACATGAATCTGGGGGCAGAGATGGGAGGGACAAAAAAACTGGAGGTAGAGATGGGGGACATGAAACTGGGGGCAGAGATTGGGGGACATGAAACTGGGGGAGAGATAGAGGGGGGACATATAATTTACAGGTGACTGTAGGAGGATTATACTGTGTGCGGGCACATGAAAAATTAATGAGTGGGCGGAGTCAACACAAAAGAGGGCGGGGCAAAATTTGCCGCACATTTTGTCCCTCTTTCGGTTCTTCAAAAGTTGGGAGGTATGCTGTGTTTATTACACCTGTACTGTGACATCACTGTGTGTATTATCTCTATACTGTGACATCACTGTGTGTATTATCCCTGTACTGTGACATCACTGTGTGTATTATCTCTATACTGTGACATCACTGTGTGTATTATCCCTGTACTGTGACATCACTGTGTGTATTATCCCTGTACTGTGACATCACTGTGTGTATTATCCCTGTACTGTGACATCACTGTGTGTATTATCCCTGTACTGTGACATCACTGTGTGTATTATCCCTGTACTGTGACATCACTGTGTGTATTATCCCTGTACTGTGACTTCACGGTGTGTATTATCCCTGTACTGTGACATCACTGTGTGTATTATCCCTGTAGTGTGACATCACTGTGTGTATTATCTCTGTACTGTGACATCACTGTGTGTATTACCTCTGTACTGTGACATCACTGTGTGTATTATCTCTGTACTGTGGCATCACTGTGTGTATTATCCCTGTACTGTGACATCACTGTGTGTATTATCTCTGTACTGTGACATCACTGTGTGTATTATCTCTGTACTGTGACATCACTGTGTGTATTATCCCTGTACTGTGACATCACTGTGTGTATTATCTCTGTACTGTGACATCACTGTGTGTATTATCCTGTACTGTGACATCACTGTGTGTATTATCCCTGTACTATGACATCATTGTTTATTGTGCCAGTATTGTGACATCTCTTCAGTTCTTATCCCTATTCCATGTGGCAGGAACCTCCTCTGCAGATTTTAATAATACAATGGGGAGGGGAGGGGGCTGCTGCAGTTCTAATCTTGCAGAGATGTTATTTTTACAAAAGGATTTACTAAACAGCTTTGTACACCAGTAATATATAACGCACATGAAATATTTAGTCTCTTCCCCCTTGGGCTCATTTTGGTCTAGATCTTGGATTGTATCTGAGACTCTGCAGTCGGCTTCTCTCCGCATTACATTGTAATTACATTTGCTTGATATCAGTTTATAATGTAAAATCTTTTGGCTTATAAAATAATGACATTTATCTTCCTAGAAATCGCATTACAGCAAAAGGAAACTAAAAGTAAAGCTGCTGATCCATTAAGTGGGCCGAGGAGCGGGAGCGGCGACTTCCCCATGAGTCATGTACAGGCCGTGGTCACGTCCAGAGGTAATAATGAGATTTCGGTGGCAGGTTCTGTTCTTAATGAAGTCTTTATTGCTACATTTATACAGTGATAGAAATGAATGAGGTTCCGCAGAATCCAATCTTAGAATAATTTCATCACTTTCTGCCTGTTAAACAAGCCCCCTAGCGCCAGATACTTAGGAAATAGGTTTTCCAGCTTGCTTATTTATTGTTCTGTTATATAGCGCATACATATTCAGTAGTGTTGTACATAGCTCAGCGGATGACCACTATACAGGACACAGAGACCACTACTTCCAGCTCTGTGCACTGTATAGTGAGGGGGCTCCAAACAGCTGATCTATATGGGGGCTGGCTATTCGACTCATACCAATCAGATATTTATGGCCTATCCTGAAAAAAATCACGGACATCCCCTTTAATCCACAGCAAATAGAAGCGTACCGCAGTGTTCCTGGGCCCAGTGGCCTTAAATATTACTTAGGTTGAGTATTCCTTTTCATATAAAATATTGATATATTCTGTAGCGCTGTACGAAGGTTCACATTAGTCCCTGACCATAATGGGGCGCACGTTGTCATGTCTCACATTGGAAGCATGGCCCGGACTTAGCTATGTACAACCTATGCGGTTATACAGGGTACCAGGCTGTGCATGTGTATGGACAGGGACCCCATGGGAAAGCAAGGACTCGCTCCATCATGGATCACTATTTTGCAAAGATTCCTGTCTCCTGACTGGGTTTGGGGTGGAAAATCTGACTGTTGCATGGACTGGAATTCCAACCCTTGTTTATATAGGCCTCATCTTGTCTTGTCTGGTGGCAGATGGATGGTCATGTGACCATATAGGTCACTCAGGCTCTTCCTCCATACTGTGCACTGGAAAATAGTACATGCGCAGTGGAGGAGGCTGAGGGACATGTATGGTCACATTATTCTCTGCGCATGCGCGGTATTGCCGTAATGCTGATCCGAGACACATGTGCTTAGAATATGAGCAGAAGTGAATATGATAAAACTCAGGGCCATGCACGACTAGGTATGCATTGCTTTTCCTTGTCAATCGGGGAAGGAGGGAGGGCACAGAGTGGAACAACGGCAATGCCCTCATTGCTCCGAAGAGCTTATTTGCATATTGACAATAAACGAGCATATCTGGTTGTTTTCTATAATAACCAGTTCAATATAAACCCTCAGTGCAACACGGTGTCGGCCATGTTTCCAGGCCATTTGGGGTATAATACTGATTATAATATATACAATGACTTAATAACAAGATTACATATTTAATAATGAGTACAATAGTTTGAGCAGTATATCACACAGTATAACTGGGGTTCTGGTGATTTCTGCACCACGGTCATGCAAATTGTGGTTGGAGAATCGGCTTCATTTTATGCATTCCCAGACTGTGACATACACAGAGACTTCAAAGAATTTTCCCTTTGATCGTCTCATCTTCTCCCCACTGACTACCAGGCACAAATTGGAGGGTCATTAGCTGAGCTGCTGATAGTTCACTTTCACAGATGATCACCCAGCTTCAACTCCAGATCTAATGACATAGACTATCATCTGGTAGCTGAGACCGGCACGCGAAGCCGTTCAGGAGAACATCCCTATAATAAGTCATCCTGGGGTTTGCAGTTTCCTTATAGAGGGTTTGTGATTCCTGGTACCTGAGGTGACCCGCAAGAATCCTCAATTCACTTCAGTCCCTGCTAGAATAATGACCTATAAGATGTGAATTTACAAAGTTTTTAAAGCATTTTGAGTCATTTTACAGGAAAAATTTCCATATGTGTACATGAGCAGCAACACTATTCTGGCAACTGTATGACTTGTATTTCAGTAGATTCCCCCCCCACCCCGTAGTCTCCATCTCTAATTGTCAGTTTTCCCTGAGCTGCAATGATGTCACATCCGTTGATGACACCAGGAGATTCTACTTCCTAACCCTTTCACTCAGTAGCAGCATGGACGACCTTATAGAGAAGGATTGAGCAGTACTGACTGATATGAATAAAACATGGGGTGAGATAGGAAACTTACCCTAAGCTGCAGCAGTATGTCTGCTTCTCTCTGACTTAGCTCCACATCCCTCCTCCCCCTCTATAGACTTCTGTGGGCAGCCGTAATTTGAAACTTTAGTGATTTGTCAGTCTGTCTTGGTCCTATGATGGAGCTGGCAGGGATTTTTAGAAAGGGTGAAGGGTTTAGGTGGAAATGGAGGAGGAATGGAGTCGGATAAGTGGATAACCATTTTTCTCTAATATTACAAAGTTTCTTATATTCACTCGTACTATTGAATTTTGCAACCCAATACACAAGTAGAAAAAAGTGAGAATGGGCTGTGTTGCTAAGGTTAAAACAATGAATGGGGGGATTTAGCACAGAATTAGGAGTATGATAGAGTAGGGGCCAAATGATGGCTAAATCTAATGGTGACTTCTCTCTTCTTATTCTTCTGGACCTCTCTGCAGCTTTTGACACTGTTGACCATCATCTCCCCCTCACTATGCTCCGCTCAGTCGGCCTCAATGACACTGCGCTCTCCTGGTTCTCCTCTTATCTCTCAGACCGCACCTTCAGTGTATCATTTGCAGGCTCTGTTTCCTCCCCTCTTTCCCTTGCTGTTGGGGTTCCTCAGGGCTCGGTCCTAGGCCCCCTGCTCTTTTCTCTCTCCCCATTGGACAAGCCATTACTAGATTTGGCTTCCGGTACCATCTTTATGCTGATGACACCCAATTATATGTCACATCAGGGGTGATGTCACATCTTCCCATGACATCACCCCTGCACTCATACAGAACAACAGCGACTGTCTCTCTGCTGTCTCAAATATCATGTCCTCACTCTATCTGAAACTAAATCTCTCTAAGACTGAACTACTACTGTTTCCACCATCTAATAGATCTGTCCCTGATATATCCATTGCAGTCTCAGGCCTTACTATAACTCCTAGGCAGCAGGCCCGCTACCTCGGGGTCATGTTTGACGCAGACCTTTCCTTCACCCCTCATATTGAATCACTCGCACGTTCATGTCACCTCCACCTCAAAAACATCTCCAGAATACGCCCTTTCCTCACCAGAGATACACTAAAGACGCTTATTGTCTCTCTGATTCATTCTCGCCTTGACTACTGTAACTCCTTACTAATCGGTCTTCCCCTCACTAAACTCTCCCCTCTACAATCTATTCTGAATGCAGCGGCCAGGCTCATCTACCAGGCTAGACGCTACAGCGATGCCTCTGGTCTGTGCCAGTCGCTACATTGGCTGCCTATTCATTATAGAATACAATATAAAGTTATCCCCCTCCTCCACAAGGCTCTCCATAATGCCGCACCTCCCTACATTTCTTCCCTCATCTCTGTCTACCGCCCAACCCGTGTTCTCCGCTCACTCAATGACCTAACACTTACATCCTCTATTATCAGAACCTCCCACGCTCATATACAAGACTTCTCCCGAGCTGCACCACTTCTCTGGAATGCTCTACCCCGGACAATCAGATTAACTCCCAATTTCTACAGCTTCAAGCGCAAACTAAAGACGGATCTTATCAGACAGGCCGATCACAATGTCTAACGTAAACCCTTCCGTACCGTCATCAGAATCCCCAAAATCTAACCTTCCTCTGTCCCCTCTCCCACATTTCCCCACATGATATGATGCCATTTCAGGATAACTTTATATGTCCTAGCACTATCCACATGTTACAGGACACGACTGTTGACGGCTCATAAAGTTTTATGTTTGTGTAATGACAGTCACCTCTATTACAGAAGTGTCTGAACACTGTATAAGCAATGCCGCCCCTCTACCTCATAGATTGTAAGCTCTTGCGAGCAGGACCCTCAGTCCCATTGTGTGAACTTACTTTCTTTGTAATGTATCTTTCTATCTGTATTTGAACCCTACAAATTGTACAGCGCTGCGGAATATGTTGGCGCTATATAAATAAACTTCATTATTATTATTATTATTATTAATAAACCCATAATTTTTGGAAAATTTGTTATGAAAACCATAAGTCCACTGTGTGGACGGGCTATTGTAGGACATTATTCTTAAAGGGGTTGTCCAGTAATTGTACAAACTCCGGAGGTGTCTGGGGCAACTGACAGCCAAAAGTCACTAGAGGGCGCCAGTCTTTGCCAGTTATCTGTAAACTGTTGACCCCAAATTGGTCTAATGGATAGATATGCACTAATCCTATACAATGTGATGTAACGCACAATAACAGGTTGTTAAAAATGACACTTTTCTTTAATAATCATATTTCGTTGAAATACTGTGAAACGTGAACATGGAGCTGTATAAAAAGTGCCCCGCCACCAGTTATGACAACGTCTTTCCCGGCCGTTCAGGGAGTTTGTTTTTTCATCCTTCGAAAATCTTGACTATTGGAGACGGCCGGTTGTCACACCTTGTATTTTTCTTTGCCTTTCTCGTTGATGACACATATATGCTGCAAAACACACAATACAAAATCATTCTAGATGGCTTTATTTATTACACAGCAATGCATTGAGCCGGGGTCCTATGATGTCATGTGAACACTGACGCCCAACGACAGGACTCAAAAGGCCTCTTTCCGAACTACTTGTCATTCATGGTTGGTCTATGAAGGCTGTCATCTTGGACAACATGACGATTGATCTTGACCGTCATCTGGTAGTGTATGCTAGACTTCCATTGATGGATTCAGATCATTTGGTATGAACAGTATTTCAACTACAATGACCCAAAAGAAACTGCATGGCAGATATGTGCCATTGGTTGGCTATATCATGCATGTTCAGGTCACAAAAAGGCATCCATCGTTGCCAGATAATGGTCCAGATCAGGCTTTTTGACTGTCCAACATCTCTAGTTTATGGCCACCATGAGGATGTCCAAACACTTTGGTTGCCGCAAGTGAGAACTTCTCTCCACGATGGCCAATGATAGCATGATTCTGGAGGTCAATCTGATGGTCCTAAAGGAGTTTTTGAGCCAGGTAAGGAGGATCGGCCATCAATATTAGATTGGTGGGCCTGATTCTAGACACCTCAATATTGTTCATTGCGTCTATGAATTGAGAAGGTGTTTGCCAAGTGTGAGTACTAAAGCTTCAGCACTTCAGAAGACCCCACCTATAAGGAGGACCATCACTTTCACCTGGTTTCCATTGGTGGTGTCGGTCTTGCTCACTAGAATACCAGAGTATCCTCTAATACAATAATGGTGCAGCAGAAAACACCAACATTTTAAGGGTACTATGGTCTATTTCCTAGGAGTTGATGAATTATTTTATACGGTGGGCCGAAGGAACCTCAGTCCAACACTGTCCATTAGCCATTGTGGGTGAGTGGAGCTCCAGAAGCATACAATAGCTGGAGTGTGTGGCCTCAGCCTTATAATCCCCAAAAATACTCTGCAATTTGCAGAGTCATAATTAGATGTCTTGGGTTTGAGTTTTAGATATCTGCATTTATGGGGGTGGGGAAGTTTTTTAGATTTTTTTATGGGATGATTTGGTATTTTATTGAGTTCAATCATTTAGGAGACTTTGGTTTAGAAGTAGAAAGAACCTAGAATTGCAAAATTATGCAAGATAATGGAGATTGTAGTAGAGGAAGAATAGAATGCGAGTGGATTGAAATGAATAAGAACAATATCACATAGGGAAGACGCTATATGTGTTTTCTAGTATATGGTAAATGGCTGCCATTTAGTAAATATCTAGATAATAGAAGAACCTTTGCACATCCCGGACCCTACCGCAGAGCAGTGCAGAAATGTCACGGACTCCCAGATGCTCTTGCTGTGTATTTATAGCCTACAATCCCCGTGTAATAATTGGCTTATACAGAAATAAATGTGTTCTGTACACAGCAAAATTAAACACAACACCTCGTGGAGATTCTAAATCACCTTCTTACAGTCCTAATCCTCCCACTTGTGCTCGGTTTCCAAGGTAATCCGTCTTCACTCAGTCTTAATTAGCAGAATCATCATCTCTTACCAAACGACCTCGGTTCATTAGGATATCCATAAGACATGCACTGCGCTAGTGTCTAGTGCCCCCCTGAACTGGCCCTGAACCCCTGACCTTCCTACTGGGAGTTCAGCCCAATTATTGTGATGCTGCTGAGCAGGATTAGACCGCGTTCAGTCCATTGTACTGTCCTTAGGATCCAAGTCATCAATGAACCCTTTCACCACCCTGGACCACTACTGTTATTATCTCAGGGTACCCCTTCATTACTCTGGACCGGTGGTTCTCAACACGGGGTATGCCACACTGTCTTGTCTGGAAATCGCTGCTCTGGTAGTGGCAGATTTGGTGAGGGCTCAGGTTCCGGCTACTGAGAAGCTAATGCCACCCAAACTATCCACCGTCTTCTAATCTTGAGGAACAGTGGCTACCAAGATGTCGGCTCAGGGCTAAGGTGGATCTCCTCTACAAGAGCAGGTGGTCTGTGCTGGATAGACAAATAGCTCCTGATCTATGACCTGATTACACTAGGTACACACTAGCAGGGTGGTCTCCGTTGTTCGGGTCCGCCAGCTTACACACAGAGACTGGTGGACCCCATTGACTATAGTGGGGTCCGTTGGATGTCCGCCGTTTCAAAACTGAAAGTGGTGGAGAAAAAATTCCTCCGTGCAGGACATTTCTCTCCGCCAATTTTTGTGACGGAGTCTCCAGCAGAAACTTGGGTCCAGATGTGAACCAAGGCTTAGTGAAAAGCTGGTTGGTAGTGAAAAGACCCTCAGGACTTGTAGTGTGCGTCTGACATAGCTGCCCTCCAAAAGCATTTACTTAGCGCTAGTTTTTCGTTCCCTCTTGAGATCGAGAGCAGGTCATATGACGGACACCACAATGGCCGTTGGGGACACTTGGTTGAAACTTTTTTCACAAGGGGAAACTTGGCTTGAAAAGGTTGAAAAACACTGCCTTAGTGAACCCCTTCATCACCCTAGATCACCGTGTGCCGATACCATTTATCCTTTCACTCCCCAGGACTACTAGAATTATTGCCATTAACCCCTTACTGACCTAGACCTAGACCACCCAGGGTATACCATTAACTAGTGTCAAACTGGCCCATCAGAATACCAATATAGTATCCTCCAGGGGGTGCAGGCTATAACACAATATTGGTCCAGCAGAAGACACTACATTTGGAAGAGTGCTATAGTCTATTTCCAAGGCTTTAGTGAAGGCCCAAGGATCCTCAGTCCAACACTTCAACACCAGAGTGTAGACCACCAGCATTATGGCTCTCATTATGGCCTAGATCAGGGCTATGGCTATTAGTCCCTTACTAGACTGCCAGGGTTATTTCCATTAACCTCTTTATTACCCTAGACCACCAGTTTTTTTTTTTTTTTTTTTGCTATTAGCCCATTTACTACCATTAAAGAAACCATTCAGGACTTATAGGAAACTTGGGGCAGTGAGGTGTGTGAAACCTACCCCCGGTCTCGGGCCCCATTCCTTACTGAACATTTCGATGCTAAATGCTTCATCTTTAGATTATAATATTTTATCCACTTTGAGGATTTCTTCCTGAAATCAACGACTGTGACGCTTACTTACATGAAGGTCTCGGAAGTGTTCATTGTAGTCCAGGGCATAACCAACCACAAATATATTGGGAATCTCAAATCCAATGTCTAGAGAAAAAAAAAAAAAGAAAAATTCTGGAGTTTGTCAAGTTAACAAAGTAAATTTCTTAAGTGTGTTGGGTGAGGAGTTCAAAGGCACCACCGTAGTGCATCTAATGCCCAATTTTTTACAACGCCCCCCTCCTGGTCAAATAGAGGAACACTTTACAGCATCTGAATTCAGTAAATTTGGCACATCATTCATCTCCATTCAAAGAATACACTGTCACCCTATATTCTCTATACTGGAAAATTGCCCAAAAGGTGGCGCTCTCCTCGCATCCTAGTTACCGGGGACTGTATTAATATTTTTAACAGTAATTTCTTTGCTGAATAAGTTAGAGCGCAGAAAACTGTCCATTGACTTTCATAGAACAGTGCCCCCTAGTGGTCATCTTATACCATGCAGTCAGTTTGCATGGAATTAACCACTTAATGTCAGGGACATTTTTGACTTTAGAAGGAATTTTCAGTTCAGTTCATCTCATTTTTCCAGAAGTAATAATTTAATATTATTATTATTATTATTATTATTTATTATTAATTATTATTATCATTTTTGTTTTGTCAAAGCCGTGAATGTGTTACCAAACCCGTAGACATTTCTAGGATCAAAATTGATAGGTAGCCGCTTTATATGTAATATCTGGCTTTTCCAGTATCATAGCTACCCATTTAGGAAGAAGTAGACTTGATATTTCTGTGTCTATGCAAATTTATAATTAAAAACTGTAGAAAGCTTGGCGACGACATTTGTGAGGTGTGGCGGCCATATTGGTCATCTACAAGCAGGACTTTTCTCTCTGACGATTTTCGGCGGAAAACTGATAAACCCCATTATAGTTTGTGGGGTCTGTGGGTTTCTGTGGGTAATCGCTTTTAAGCGGATAGGGTTTCTGTTCTTTGGGGTCCCTAAGTAGAAACGCAAATACTAGCGTGATCCTAGCGTCAGTTACAAAAATAAAGTGAATAGCGAAAATAGAAATGTAAATCCCATCAGTATTTGGTGTGACCTTTGCCTTCCATCAGTTCTTCTCGGTACTCGCAGACAGAACTTGGCAGAGCTCGGCAGGGAGGTTGTCCCCGCCGCCATCTTGGATCTAAGCACAGATCTTCTGTGGATGTAGGCTTGCTCCAATCCGGCTGTCTCTTCATGTCACCCCAGACAGACTGGATGATGATGAGATCAGGGCTATATCTGGGGGGCCATATCATCGGTTGAGTTTCTGGCCTCCCATTGATAACTACTATTCTCATCCTCCGATTGCAGCAATGGGATTTAGATTTCTCTTTTCTCCATTCACTTCATTTTGTCAATTCTCAATAACAAACTATTAACCCTTCTATTTCTGAAAGCATTCTTACTTTGCGACATCTTTTCTTTCACATCCGTCTAAAATTTTTGCACGGTGCTGTAATTACTAAATTACTGAACTTTTTCAGCACTATCTTCTATATGGTGGGCAGACCCCTAAACATCTCTGAATATGTAATGTCCTAACGTAGACTTCAAAGCTTCATTATAATGGGGAATATGAATATACTCTGTCTCATACTCTTCCTGTACAAATATTTTTTTATTTTCTTCCTGAGCCGCTCATAGATTGTATGAAATGCTGATATCAGCAATACACAGCTCTGCCCTGAGGGCACATTGAAGGAATGGAGTAAGTTGGTCCCTGTGTTTGCATACTAGGCCGGGACCGTGGCTAATGTGTGCGACTGGGGCCTGGGGGAGAATTTACGTATTGTTGGGACTATGAGACACAGAGAATTTTAGTACTTTTATAAGCCATGATATCGGGCCTCTAGTCAGAATGACCTAAGTCACATAGTTGGGTGTATTTGTGGCATCTTTGGTGCCCCATTGTTGGCTCGCCATTTTGATGAGGTAAGAGGCCCCGGACAAAAGATTGCATTGGGGCCCACAAGACTTTAGTTACGCTACTAGTCAGTACAGTAGCTTACAGCCCTGGGTACTACAATGCAGCCATACTGTGCCCCATAGAGTACTGCAAAAAAGGAAATAGTAAAAATATCTTACAGTCCGGTCTGTACTTATTATTTGCCGATCGTTTCACCAACAAGCTGTAATAAGACAAAAATAAGAATCATTGAAGACTTGTCGTACCAAGCCAAACATATCCTTTCATATGACGTACAGTATCCATAGGGTCAACGGTTGGCAGCCATAATTATATCTGGCTTCTGGTAACCCCACCTTGGCATCTACATAAGTCAATACACCCTCAATAGTGACCTGGACGGGACAGATTTACACTCTAGACCAGGGGTCCTCAAACTTTTTAAACAGTGGGCCGGAGGCAGAGCAGGTCGCACAGACATCGGGAGCGGAGCCCTCCAATAGGTAAAGTGAAGTGCGCTCCATGGCCTGGCCCGAGCTCCCCAGGAGCTTCATTATAAATGCACGCCTACTGGCGTTGTCGGCGGGGCCAGACAGAAGTGCTTGGCGGGCTGCATGTGGCCCGCGGGCCGCAGTTTGAGGACCCCTGCTCTAGACTGAAGGATTGTCTTTTTTTTTTTTTAAATTATACCTGGAACTACAAATCTGTTCTACATATAGAGATTGGTATCTTCAAAGAACTGGTCTTGACTGTATATATGATGTATGGTATATGATCCAGTCAGGAACGTGATACAAGCACTGACCTTGCGACTTTCACCATGTTTGGATTGTACTTCTCCAAGTGACTTAGCAGAGCCTCCATTGTTCTTCCAGTTCCTATAACGTCCTGCAAATCATAAAGACATTTGGTAAATGTATAGATATAAGAGTGAACACTGCTTCATGTCTATATCTGGAGAAACACCGGGGAAAGACCAATGGGCGGCCAAAAGGACATATCAAGCTGTGTTAGCCAATACCACCAACCCATCGACCATCTCTGGTAACAATGTCACTAGTTACAGTGTTGGCCAAAAGTATTGGCACCCCTGCAATTCTGTCAGATAATACTCTTTTTCTTCCAGAAAATGATTGCAATCACAAATTCTTTGGTATTATTATCTTCATTTAATTTGTCTTCAATGGAAAACCACAAAAAAATTGTCAAAAAGCCAAATTGGATATAATTCCACACCAAACATAAAAAAGGGGGTGGACAAAAGTATTGGCACTCTTTGAAAAATCATGTGATGCTTCTCCAATTTGTGTAATTAACAGCACCTATTACTTACCTGAGGCACCTAACAGGTGGTGGCAATAACTAAATCACACTTGCAGCCAGTTGAAATGGATTAAAGTTGACTCAACCTCTGTCCTATGTCCTTGTGTGTACCACATTGAGCATCAGTGAAACACACGATATTCAGCTCGAGAGTAATCTTGGCCGTGTGGGTATAGCTTTATAGACAATATCAGACTTGGTTTTGTTTGGTCTCACCATAGGGACCATATTCAGACTCCTAGTCCTTGAACGTGTTGGGAATTCGGAGGTGGATGCCCCCAGGTTATCGTGGCCTCTTTTGCCTTCCCATAATCCGTATGAGCCTGAACAGTAAAGACAACGACGAGGACATCCAAGCAATTTCAGATTCTTACATAATTTTGGCAAATTTCATAAAACATTAAAATCCAATAACCGGCCTCTTCCTCGAACACATATTAGACTTGACTTGAGTGTCGACAAAGAATTTCAACATCGTAATTTAACGTGGACTTGGAGCGGCTTCACATGTCAGCCAGCGAGTGCAGAGATCTCCGTAATGATGTCAGATCCAATTATTCTTTATAGGCCAATAAATATGACTGGAGCAAGTAATGAGAGAAATCCTTGTGATGTGGGAATTGGCCTAATGTGGTGTTTATGCTCAGTGTGAATAGTCCTAAAAGCCGTAAAATAACATAGAAGCGTACGAGGAGATTCCTATATATTCATCCATGAACACATAGTCAGCCCTAGACCGGACGTCCACTATTCTATTTTTAGACATAATCGAAATGGGACCAAAATTCAGAGCTGAATAACTTCTTCCTATATCCTTGAATGGGTCTGGGGTCAATTTTTCTGATCCAGAGTTCCTAGCATAGATGCAGAGCAAAATGATAAAATTCTACCTACCTGCAGCCACCACCAGGGGGAGCACAGGAGCTTATTACAAACATTTAAAGGCGTTTTCACGGATACTGGTAACTTATCCTTAATATAGGTCATCAATATCAGAGCAATGGGGATTAAACACCCAGCACCCCCAAAGATCAGCTGTTTGAAGGGATTGCAGAGCTCAGGACCTATCTTCGTTGATTTGAAGAGGAATCTGCGGTAGAATCTCGAATGGAGACTCCAGTGCAGGTGTGAGCCCAGCCTTAGGATCCGTTCCCATGATGTAACACTGCGTTGATTCTGACACGTAAACTCGTGTCAGAGTCAGCGCTGCAAATCAGAATCCCATTGTTTTCAATGTGTTACGCATGCTAAATGGAACCCATTGAAGTCAATGGGATTCTGTTTTGCAGCGCTGACTCTGACATGAGTTTACGTGTCAGAATGAACGCCACGCTACATTGTGGGAACGGACCCTTAGTATACCACTTCATCAGCCAGGTACATTGATTCTGCAATAAAAGCAAAGATCTAGAAACAATAATAAAAGTAAGTAAATTTACTTACCTCTACAATCAGAACATTCTAGAAAAAAAAGAAGGAAGAAAGATTTGCATGTTTAGGGTATTCTAGTACACAGGCATTGTTAGAAAGGGGTTTTCTGGAATTACATTAAAAAAATGATCTGTCTATTTCCATTAACAGCGCCCATTTTGTCTATAGGCGGTGCAATACTATATATTTCTGGAGTATCGTTCCTTCTATCTCTGTATTGTGCCGTTCCTCTGTTATTCCTCTTGAATATTTTTGATTAAATCAATAAGTGGATGTTACCATTCCCCTTGTCGGAGGGATGTTCCTATGTTCCTTAGTGGGCATCAACAGAGGACCACCCCTTTAAGGAAGAGTCACATGTTTGATAGGAGTTGCACTGATGCTGTCAGAAAAACAGGTTTGCAGTGGCTGAATACAGTTTATAACAACTTGAAACGGGACTTAAAGGGAACCTGTCACGTGAAAAATGTAGTCCAATCTGTGGGCAGCATGTTATAGAGCAGGAGGAGCTGAGCGGATTGATATATAGGTTTGTAGGAAAAGATTCGGTATAACCTGTCATTTAGCCCTTGAATTCTCTGCTCTATTTTGAGAAGTTCACAACATAAAAAGAACAGAGATAATTGACAGGTTCTACTGAATCTTTTCCTACAAACCTATATATCAATCTGCTCAGCTCCTCCTGCTCTATAACATGCCGCCTATAGGTTAAGCAGAATTTTCCACGTGACAGGTTCCCTTTAAGGGCTTACTTTTTGATGTGCATTTACATCCCATCCGGTCAGGGTCGGTAGGATACAGCGGATGAATAGGCTTTAGTAGTATACAGGGAAGGTGCAGCTGTTTCAGTGGAGTCACTTTATATTAAGGTGAAATGCGGCACTAAATACCTTTCCCGTCAGTTTCGACAGGTCCTCCCCTCCGATTATCTGCAGGTCTTCGGTAGACTTGTCATTCTGAATAAAACAAGATGGGGGAATTAGCCGGTAAGTGCAGGCGCACTCCTCCGTGACTCACATTACATCTATTAGTCACTAAGGTTTCCAAAGCATTACACCTACAAATGGAAAAACGGAAAATCTGCAACTCGCAGAAGCAAAACGATATTGGCAAGCTCAGAGAGATGAATAGAACATGATGGCACTGGAGTAAATATACAGGGGATGGGATACTAAAATAAACCGTTCCAATGAACAGGAGAATTTTTTTGGAAACCTGGAAGAGGTTTCACCACTTGAAAGTCTTCTTGATAGATCCCAAAACTGTTGATTTACCATTGTGATCTGATATGTTGGATATAGAAGGAGTGAATGGCTGATATAATACATTGAGCCTACAGCTTAAAACTGAAGTCCCCCATTGCGAAAACGCAACATTTTATGGCCCCTGCCAAGTGAATGGGATTATCCCATCCACACATTGCAGAAAAAAATCTGCAGGGCAAAAGTGTTTTCAAAAAATTCCTCTAAGGAAGGTGGGTAGACATAACAGTTATACTCACCTCTCCTGAGCTCTCTTTGGGCCCCTTCCAGCCTCTTGAATGCCCCAGGGGATCACTGACTTTATGATGACTTGGCAGACTTCAACTGTACCTTGGGGCATCAGCTGTCTTCCGAAGCCAATGATGTCATTTAGGACATAAGAAGAGAACAGAGGCCAGCACCGGATGCCACCACAGAACCCAGGAGAGGTGAGTATAACTGTTATGTTTATGCACTTTTAAGTTTATGGACTTCTGATCATTATACTCTGGCGTCTGAAGAGACCCCAGAGTATAATAGCGGTTTGTAAATGGCAAACCCCCAAAATTTCAGACTCATCTAAAGTTGGGTCCAGTGGTGTAACTAGGAATGGCGGGGCCCCGTGGCGAACTTTTGACATGGGGCCCCCCTCCCCGACCGACACCGATACTGAAGTCCTCGACCGACCCCCTCCTATTATCCCCCATAGTGGCCCCTGCACACAGTATTATCCGCCATAGTGGCCCCTGCACACAGTATTATCCCCCATAGTGGCCCCTGCACACAGTATTATAGCTCATAGTGGACACCCATAAACAATTATTATACTCTGGGGTCTTTTCAGAGACCCGGGGGAATAAAAACATAAAAAACTACTGTTACTTACCTGTCCCCGGCTCCTACGCTGTCTTCTCCGCTGCCTTCTGCGCTGCTGTCCTTGTTCAATGACGTCGGACGTAACATGACCCGGGACGAAGGCCGGGTTCATGTGACGTTAGAGACGTCAGGAGGGAGGCCTGGCAGGATCGTGGAGAGGTAAGTAACATGTTTTTTATGTTTCTTACCTCTTACGGTCCGCCAATCATTATACTCAGGGGTCCGAAAAGACCCCCGAGTATAATGATAGCAGCGGTAGCGGCTGTCACCGAGCCCCTAATGTCTCGGGTCCTGTGGCAGCTGCCTCCGCTGCTATAGTGCTAGTTACGCCACTGGTTGGGTCAATACAAACCAGTTTGCTCATCCCCAATGATATGCTTTACAGAACAGCCATGGCCACAGGCAGCAACAGACTGGAGCCAACTCATTGAGTTCTATGGGAGAGTTTTCTAGACATGTTCCATACAGGAGAAGAGGAGTAGATAAGCTGTGACAGTAGAAGATGCAATAAAGGTTCAGTGGTTTTATCTATAGAGGTGTTATCTTCCATTCTGAAAGAGGCACCAAACACAAAGGTGTTTCTTAACACCACCCAAACTGGGCAGGATTTATGCCATGTGGTTAGTGTGGTAACAAAAAAACAAAAAATGTCCAAATGACTATTTTGGTGCCCACTTTGCCTTATAAAAATTGGGATAGATTAACATAAAACATGAAATAGTTATTTTTGGCAGCGCCTACAGTTCTATAGAAGTGAATGGAGAACGGGTCACGTAAGCAACTGGTGCTCCATTCCAAGGAGGCCTTAGCGGGACTTTCGGTCTCCCATTGTCCATAACGGGACAACCCCCTTTAATAACATAACATAGTCCATGACTTACGCAGTAACTTCTCAGCCTGATGAAGTCGACTCTCATAGAGATAAACCTTTCTGAATTCCGGCTCAGGTTTTTGATTTGTTCTACGAGATCGGCACAAAATTTGTAGCCCCCTTTCAGCACACACAGGACGGTGATGTGATTGTCTCCAATGTCCTTCATGATATCATTGGCCAAGCGTTCGATTCTGGAAAACATAACAAGTTTACAACAATCTGCCCGTCCTAGAAGGAGCCAATATCTGAGGCTGCTGGGGCCGCTGGCATTAAGGATATTACTGTACATATAATAGAGGTTGCTGGACATGAGGACATTGTCCTCATCAAAGGTAAGAAATGAAAGAGACCTCGGGAACCAACATCAGAGCGACCTCTTTCTTTCAAGATCCAGGCTGTGTTTACAAAAGCTATGGAAATAAAGAAATGACTCCGAAAAGAACAGAGCTCAGTGTGAGTAAATATAATGTGGTCAACCTTAAAGGGATTGGGAAGTGTCAGCCTGAAGGCTCTGACCTGCATCTGATCCCAGCCTGCTGAAGCGCTCAGGTCGGTAACACACAGGGAGAGACACAGACGCACCACCATCCTCCCAGGCTGCATAGTATACTAACAAGGCTCTGCTACATAAACGTCACCTGCAGCAGACACCAGGAGCCACTGCAGCTACAGCCTAAGGGGGGAGGGGAACCTGGATGTACGGACTGATACTTCTCCACTCAGGACAACAGTAAACTTGCTATACTAGAGGGCCATAGCTGAAGGTCTGAGAACCCTTGCTCTGTCTGCACTATTGATGTGAGCCTCCCTCCCCCTCCCTTTACATCTGGCACACATAGACAGTGTCCCTTGGGACTAACTGACAACACTTCCACTGGTGAAGGGGTTAATGCAGTGTGTAAGGGAACTCTTCTGCTCTCTGAACCCCTTGCTCTACCTGCTGCCTGGCCTCCCTGCATTGCCTGAAGTGGAGACACCTCACCCCCCCCTGCTGTTTTGGCTCCCATCCTGACACTTTCTGCTGGGACATTCTGCTAACTCTGTGAGTACTCCCTGCTGTTTTTTGGACTTTCTTACCCTCTTCAGAGACTTTTCTAGCAGGGATTTTTTTTTTTTTTTTTGTTGTTGTCGTGCACTGCAGTGGTGTGAAGGGAGTGCTGAGCCCCTACTCCACCATCAGGGGGGGCTCCTCACCTTCCTCCACTTGCTGTGTGTTCCACGTTCTGCAGTATATCCCCATGGAACTAGCACTTCTCCCATTGCTCCTTTTGCACCTCATGGGTACCAGGTTTGATTATGAAACTGTGTGACCGCCTCATGTAAGGCCTGGTGATACTGCGAGTGTACCTTCCTTACCTTCTATGGTCGCTTCTCATTGTGATATGTCCAGAAGACGTCCTAACACCTCTACTGCTCCTTCCCGCACGCCGAGTCGCTCTCTTACTCACTCACCGTCAATCTCTACCTTCCTGTCCCGATCTGGAACCTCGGCTACTGGGTCTGGCACTGATGACATGGCTCCTCCATCTCCTCCGCTTCGCCAATCGCAGCCACCTCCTTCACTGTCTGCCACCCTCCCTGGACATGACGTGCAATCCATGGATTCGGCCTCCCTGCCCTGCTCGGCAGCCCATATTGCCTCTGCGGACTTTCAGCTACTTCGGGACCTTATTCAAGCTCTGCCCACTAAACAGGACCTGGATGCTGTAGTTTCCCGAATGGAACAATCCCAGGCACAGGCCCTCGGTGCGATCCAGTCTGATGTGTCTCAACTTACTACTAGGGCTGACGCTACTGATCAAACACTGTCCTCTTTGGAACAACGCCTGTCTGCAGTGGAGAGCAATCAAACCCACTCTGAGGCCCGCCTTCAACAAATTGCCTTGCTCCTGGATGACCAGGAGAACCGGGGTCGCAGAAATAATATTCGATTACGAGGAGTGCCAGAAAAAGGCCCTCAGGATGATCTGATCAGCCGTATTAATACCATTTTCAATATGGCGACTCAACGCCCGCTGGATGCTACCTTCATGATGGACCGTGTGCATAGAGTCCAACGTTCTGGCCCGCTTGACCCTGCTAATCCTAGAGACGTTCTGTGTAGACTACATTACTTCACGGACAAGGAACACATCCTGAGGTGTGCCTGGGATATGGGATCGGTGCCTTTTGAGAATACCTCTGTCAAGCTCTATCCTGACGTCTCATCCCGCACATTGGCTATGCGCCGTGCCCTTCAGCCGGTGTTGACTCTGATTAAGGACTGTGGAGGTTCCTATAGGTGGGGTCATCCCTTCCATTTGATTGTTCGTGTTGGCTCGTCTTCGATTGTTGTCCGTTCCCCGGCGGACTTGCCTGATTTGTTTGCCTCCCTGGATGTGCGCCCTGTCTCAGTCCCGAACTGGCTTGCTCTGGATTCCTCCCGCCCTACTATACCCAGGCGCGGCCGCGGTTCCAGGCGTTCTTCTTCGGCTGCTTCCAGAGAGAGACCTCGGCGAAACTCATCTCCACGACGTCTTCCAATACCGGATCCGCCTGGGTCTCCACTCCGCCAACCAGATCTCTCAGCTCAGCTTCCCATTGAAGCATGAGCCCTCATACCGCCGGTCTTTGATCTGCCCACAGGACAGTGTTAATATCCTTTTATGTTGAGTGGTCTTGGACTTGTTTCGCGGTTGGTGGACATTTTCACTATGTTTATTTTATTTTGTTCTGTGACTACTCTGTTCCTCTTGATCCTGTTCCTGCTGGGCTTTATAGATGGCCCTTGTTGTTGGTATTGCTGTGTTTTTATACAATGTTGTTATTTGGACCTTAGAGTCAGTTTGTAGCCCTGTGCTTCCTATCCCTTTACACTTTGTTGGGGGTGGGGGCATAGGGTCTTCCTTACCAGGTACACTCGTGGTGCTTGCGGGCCCACTTCTCCCCCCATCTTTTCTTACTCCCTCACTCCTTCCTGTCTGTTGTTGTGCCCCTGGCCCATTTGTCTAGGGGTAGTTAGATTTGTTCTACTCTTGGTTCTTTTTCCCTTTCCTTTCTCCCCCCCCCCCTCATTCTTTACTGCTCTCCTTCCTCTACTCTGTTACTTTTCTCTCTTTTTTTTTTCTTTCCCTCCCCTTTACCCTCTTCAATTCTTCGCCCTCTCCCCTCCCTCCCCCCTCTCCCCCCTTTTTTTTTTTTTTTTTTTTTTTCCCCTCTGCTCCTAGGGTGTGAGCTGGGAAAGCCCGTCTCCCTCCATGCCTCCGCTTGATCGCCTTTCCTCCATCGCTGTGGGCTCCCTCAATGTGAGAGGCCTTCATAGTCCAGAGAAGCGCTCCGTACTCTTCAATCTGCTCAAAGGTAAGCGCCTTCATGTTGTGTTTTTGCAGGAAACTCACCATTGCTCTACCAAGCCATACAAGTTGACTAATGCTTGGTTTCCTCATGCATATCATAGCTCCTCTCCTGATCCGAAATCCAGAGGGACTAGTATCTTGATTTCTCGCTCCCTGCCTTGGGAACATTTGGAGACTCGCACTGATTCTGAGGGGAGACTTGTTATGGTCAAGGGTCGTATCTCCTCTCAGCTTTTTACTTTTGCCTCTTTGTATTTGCCTAACTCGGGACAGGGTCGTGCCCTTAGTTCTTACTTAGGGCTGTTGGACGGCTTTGTGGAGGGCTTCCTGGTGGCGGGGGGTGATCTTAATCTGGTCCTAGACCCTTCATTGGACTCTTCTGCTGGCGTCTCTTCTCACCCTTACTCGCTCATCAGGAGGATTAAGAGGGACCTTCATTCCCACCAGCTTGTGGACTCCTGGAGGTTACTCCACCCATTGGATAGGGATTACTCCTATTACTCTCCGGTCCATCACCGATATTCTCGTATCGACTACCTCTTTATCCGTCACCAACATCTCCACTCTTTGTTGGCTGCGGAAGTCGATAACATTACTTTCTCCGACCATGCTTTGGTTACTTTGTCTGTTTCCTTGTCCTCTCCTATTCCCTTCCAGCGTCAGTGGAAACTTAACGCATCACTTCTTGATGACGTAACCATCCTGGATGACATTAAGACTCGTTTGGGGGAATACTTTGAGAGGGAGGAATTGTCGGGGATTGCTCCTCCAATGGTGTGGGAGGCTCACAAATGTTTTATCCGGGGTATCCTGTTGCAACATGGTTCCCGCTTAAACAAGGAACGCCGGGCTTGTATTGAATCTCTGCTGCAGCGGATCCGCTCATTGGAACTTCTTCATAAACGCCAAATCACTCCTGATGTTTATTCCCAGCTTGCCAGCGCCCGAGAGGAATTGCGTACGCTCGTCACTGATAGGGTGAAGGGTACTCTAGCTAAATGCAGACGTCATTTTTATGAGTTTGGAAATAAGAGCGGGCGTTCACTAGCTAGGGCCCTTCGGGTTCAGCAGTCCTCCACCTACGTTCCATGCATCAATTCCACCCAGGGTACTCGATTACACATGCCCCTTGATATTGCAGCTGCCTTTCGGGACTACTATGCCTCTTTGTATTCTGTAAACTCTGGCCCTTCTCCTCTCCCTGAAGCGGAGTTCCGAGATCGCATTCGTTCTTATCTCTCCTCCTCTGGTCTCCCGTCGTTGTCTCTAGAGGAATTGACGGCCTTGGAATCTCCTATTGTTGAAGAGGAAATTTCTTTAGCTATCTCCAGTATGGCAACGGGTAAGGCCCCAGGCCCAGACGGCCTTACCTTGGTATACTATAAGAAACTTGGCCCTGAACTCCGCCCCAGACTGTTGAAAGTTTTCAATTCTCTCACCGATGGCTCGGCCCTTTGTCGTGACTCCCTGTGTGCTCACATAGCGGTTATCCCCAAACCCGGAAAGGACCCTCTTCTGTGCTCTAACTACCGCCCCATTTCGCTAATCAATGTTGACCTAAAAATTTTAGCCAAGATCCTTGCGACGCGTTTATCGCCCTTGTTAGGAAATATTGTTCACGCGGATCAAGCTGGATTTTTACCCGGCCGTGAGGCTCGAGATAATACTACCAAAGCTATCAACCTCATGTATGGGGCTAAACAATCGGGCTCTCCTCTCATGCTTCTTTCAACTGACGCTGAGAAAGCCTTCGACAGGGTCAACTGGCGGTTCATGGAAGAGACCCTGTTACATATTGGCCTTGGAAATCGCATGATGAGTTGGATCATGGCTCTATACTCTCTCCCTACAGCGATGGTTAGGGTGAACGGTTTATTGTCCCAGTCCTTCCCTATCCGAAATGGCACTAGGCAAGGATGCCCCCTCTCGCCTCTCATTTTCGTCCTGACTCTTGAACCCTTCCTCCGCCAGGTTCGAGCCGACCCGAACATCTCAGGCGCTGCTCATTCTTCCTGTTTATACAAAGTGGCGGCTTATGCAGACGACTTGCTATTTTTTCTTTCCTCCCCTCATGTTTCTCTTCCAGCTCTGATGTCTGCCTTTCAGGTTTACTCGACCCTTTCGAATTTTAAAATCAACTTTTCGAAATCAGAAGCCCTTAATGTGACCCTTTCCTCCTCGGCGGCCACCTCCTTGAGTCAATCTTTCCCTTTTCATTGGGCCCCCACTTCTCTCAAATATTTGGGGGTTTATCTTACTCCGGACCCGAAAGATCTCTTTCGTTGCAACTTCCCCCCACTTCTGGCGTCTATCAGGGCTGATTGTACTCGATGGTCCGCTGGAGCCTTTACTTGGTTCGGGAGATGCGCGATTTTTAAAATGAACATTCTCCCTCGTCTTCTCTACTTGATGCAGGCGCTTCCCATTCACATCCCTCTGTCTTTTCTTAGATCCCTCACTTCCGTCCAACTGAAGTTCATCTGGTCGGGCAGACCCGCCCGAGTGAGCAAGGCTTTTCTCTTTCGTCCCAAGAGTTGCGGTGGTTTATCGCTTCCGGACCTGAAGTCCTATTACTTGGCTACCCACCTGACTCGTGTCGTGGACTGGTGTAGGCATGCTGTTTCTAAACCTTGGGTCTACATCGAACAGGCATTCTCTCCGATCCCTTTGCAGGTTGCCCCATGGTTGGACTCCTCCTCATTGTCATCTCTCTTTTCTCACCCTACCCTTGGTCCCACGCTTCGGATTTGCTCCAGGGGCCTTGTTCGCTCCACTCTCCTCCCTAAGGATTCCGCTCTTTTCCCAGTGCTGGGCAATCCTGCCTTTCCACCTGGAATGTTTGACCGAGTTTTTCGTAATTGGCGCCGTCATGGGATTTTCCGTGCCTGTCACTTCCAGGACGCTGGGGGATGGACTACACTTCTGAATTCCCAGGCCCCTCCTGAGCTGCCCCCTTTGGACGCTTGGCGGGGGATGCAACTTCGTCACTTTTTACATTCTCTCCCTGCTCCTGCAGAGTTCCGCGTTGAACCTACCCCCTTGGAGAAGATTTTTGTTGGTGCTGGCCCCCTTCGCCACTCCCTCTCGCTCACTTACCGGATCCTGGTTGAACCTCCGGAGGACTTTGTTCCGCCGTTCTTGTTGAAATGGGAATCTGACTTATCCCTTTCCCTCTCTCAGGAACAGCGTAGGCGCATTTTTCGCCTTTCTCATACTGCTTCCATCAGCTCTCGCCACCAGGAGGCCAGCTACAAAATCTTGTCCCGATGGTATAGGGTTCCTACGAGACTCCATGCTATGTTTCCTCAGGTCTCCCCATTATGTTGGCGCTGTGGCGACGAGGAAGGCACGCTGCTACACATTTTTTGGTCCTGTCCTGCCCTTTCGTCCTTCTGGGAGGGGGTCAAGCGGATAACCCTCCAGCTTACTGAAACTTCTCACCATTTGGGCCCTGCCCTGTTCCTCCTTAATCATTGTGAGTCTTCTGTAAAGGTCTTTAAGCGTTCCCTACTTAGATTCCTGATCCTCGCTGCCCGGGCTTGTATCCCCCTTTTTTGGAAACGAGTGGATCCTCCTCCTCTCTCCCTCTGGATTTCGAAGGTCAACGAGATAATGCGCATGGAAAATCTCACGTCTTTCCTGCATGGCACGACTGAGGCGTACATCAAAACCTGGTTCTACTGGTTCAGGTTTCAACAGTCTGCAGAGTACCGGACGCTCCTGGGCTCTGACCCCTCCTCTGATTGATACTCTTGTTGTTCGTCTCAGGTATTTGACCAGTGGTTGCTCCCGAGCCCTTCCCAACTGGCTGTGGTATGGATGACCTGGCGAGCGCTCTCACTGGTTTCCTGACTGCTCACACTCACCCCTACCTACCCTTTCACCCCCCACATTTAGTCCTCTCCCCCACTCATCTGTCCCACTAACCCCTCCCTCCCCCCCCCCCCTTTTTTTCCTTTTTCTTTTTTTTCTATGTTGCTTTCTTTGTCTTTAATTTTTTTTTTTTTTTTTTTTTTTTAATTTTATTCTTCTGATTGTATTTTGTGTTGCACTGTGTGCTTTTTCTGTTCGCAGGGCGGGTGTTCGCCTTGTAACTTGTAATTGTTTTTTCTTTTCTTATTGTTTAAAAAAATTTTCAATAAAAATTTGAGTTATAAAAAAAAAACCTTAAAGGGATTGTCCATTTTGAAAACCAATATTCCTATACCCAACCATGGAATTCTGAATTAAATGGGTTTTCTGTGCTGTACATATTGATGACCTATGCTAAAGATAAGTCACTAATATCAGATCTATAGCAGTCTAACACCTATTGACACATAGAGAATGGAGCAGGAAGCAGACAGCGCTGTTCTCTGTGTAGTGGTGGAAATGAGTAATTGCATCGTAGTTCCTATTTAGATAAACAGGAGCTGATCTGCAGTAGCTGGTCTGTCCACTACACAGAGAACAGCCCTGTCTTGTCACATTCAAGTGTTCAAGGGGGGTGATGGGTGTCAGTCCCCCACTAATCTGATGTTGATCTGTAAGGCATCAATATTTTGTAGCTGGGGAAACCCCTTTAATAAAGGTGGTGCTCTGTTCAGGATCCTTATCTCTTGGCCAGTATGGAGAGTATTTGTTCATCTGGAGGACCTGTCCTGTTCTGCAGTACACAGACAACGTGTTGAATTTAATGGACACTATGTAATGCTTAGTTTCACCTGTGGTGGCACTGCAGAGATCGAACACTTATTATCAAGTTTCTTCATCGATGCCACCTCATTGCTGGGCCGGCACTGGGAGGCAACTTGTGCCCTTCATAAGACAGTTGTGGTCAATAAGATTATAGGATTGTTATCTTTATGGGGCTCTACAGGACTTAAAGGGGTATTCCCATGTCGCATACTCACCAGTCTTCGTTGCTGTAAAATCTTCTGTCTTCCTGCTTTGTTGCGTCATTGGTGGGCGGGGTTATATATGCAAAGCCAAGCGGCGAGATGCTGCTGGCCCTGCGTGCACGCTCATAGATGGTGAGACCAGTCTAGCCTTCACAATGCCAATACACACCCGGCATCCGCCTCTCTCTATTACAGCGGATGCCAGGTTTCGCATTGTGAAGGCTAGACTGGTCTCACCATCTATGAGCGTGCACGCAGGGCCAGCGGCATCTCGCCGCTGGCTTTGCATATGTGAATACAGACCCGGCATCCGCTGTAATAGAGAGGCGGATGCCGGGGACGGTTAGACGCCGGCACAGATGCCTGCAACATTGCTACGCTCCTGCCCTGCATGAAGCCAGCAGCGATGTTGCAGGCATCTGTGCCGGCGTCTAACCGTCCCCGACATCCACCTCTCTATTACAGCGGATGCCGGGTCTGTATTGGCGGCCCCTTCCCCCCAAAGGGTAAACTACCCCCCCTCGCTCCCGAGCACTTAGCCCCTCCTCCCTCCCCCCTCAGAGCAGCAGATACATCACTTGACTTATGACCAGATAAGTCAAGGGATGTGTCAAAAAAAAAATGAATAAAGTAAGATAGTGGACAAACAAAGCAGTTTTGCTGAAGCAGTGTATTTAGGAAAAGTCTTACATTCACATTAACTAGCAGTATAGATAGGATCCTTGTGATGGGACAACCCCTTTAAAGAGGACCTTATATAACCTCCGCCAGCTCTAATGTCTGTTCACTGATTCCGGTGCAGTTGCAATTTTTTTCTCTAGCTCCGACCATTTTGGAGCAATAAGCGCAGTTAGTATCAGCACAGTTGTGCTTTCTGTTGTCAGATGGGCGGTCCCTACCTTTCTGCTCCAGCCTAGGACCGCCCACTTGACAGTAGAGAACATAAATGTGCTGAAACTAAAAAAATTGGTTAATTGGCAATGATTGGGGCTAAAGAAAAAAATCCAACTTTGCCAGAATCAGTGGAGTAGAGCCTATGGAAGGATGCAAACAGTTAGAGTTGACGGAGGTAATGAAAGGTCCCCTTTAATAAAGGATGTCTCCAAGGCAATGTCTGCCCAGATGCATGGACTGCATAGGCGGCTCTTCTGCTTTGGACCTCCATGTATGACTTAGAATGGAGATCCACTCTATATGAGCAGATCCAGATCTGGTAGACTTGAGCAGTGCTTGTATTACAATGGCTGCCATGTATTATTACATTAGCATAGGATTCAGAGGCGCCGATATGGATACGGATATGATCAATAGAATCTCTTTATAGACAAACCTCAGGCTTTAGATCTTTTTCATGGATTTCAATAGTCTTGGCAGGTTTCTGATGGAGCATAAAATACTACTGGCATGCTATCTCTATGGGTATGTGGTTCGGCTTAAATGACCCCATTAGTACTAGTATTTATGGCGCAATTGTTTCTACTGAGCAGGTCTCATGAATAAGTAAATAGCAATGCGAACTACAATGAATGCATATTACTTCATCTTGCAAGTATCTTAAAGAGGTTGTCCAAGATTAACTGTTTTTTTTTGCTAGGGGGCTGGAGAAAGTTAAAAAAGAAAATTTAAAAACATACTCACCTGTCCCCGGTGCTCTGGTGTCACCCACCACGGTCCGGTCCTGCTGCTCCCGGGTTTTGGTTTGGATACTATTGACCTAGAAACTGGGACATCACTAGTATACGTCCCCTTCCGCCCCCGGCAGCACCCTCCTATGATGGCTCATTCATTTGAGCCGACAGCAGAGGGGAAAGCCGCGACCGCGATGGTCGCAGCAGGCGGGTTTTGACCAGAGAGAGACGCGGCTCGCCGCTTCTCTCTCGGTGTCAAAACCCGCGCGGGCAGTTCACGTGTGAACTAGCCCTTTCTGTTACAACTATATCTACAAGAAAGCCGCTGGCATTTTTAAAAATTTTGTATCATTTTAAAGATTCTCTCTATCCATCTTAGTGGTGACATCTTTTGTCTTGGTCAGTTGCCAATAGATATGACCAAGAATGCAGGAACTTTCTATGGTCTGGGAGTTGTCTGAAACTCAGCCATGATGTCCTTATTGTGGACAGGTTATAAGGAGGGGACACTACACGTATGAGAAGCTAACCCGGACACAATAAGGACATCATGGCTGGTTATCAGGAGGACACTACATGTATGAGCAGATAACCCGGACACAATAAGGACATCATGGCTGGTTATCAGGAGGGGACACTACATATATGAGAAGCTAACCCGGACACAATAAGGACATCATGGCTGGTTATCAGGAGGACACTACATGTATGAGCAGATAACCCGGACACATTAAGGACATCATGGCTGGTTATCAGGAGGACACTACATGTATGAGAAGCTAACCCGGACACAATAAGGACATCATGGCTGGTTATCAGGAGGACACTACATGTATGAGAAGATAACCCGGACACAATAAGAACATCATAGTTGGGTTTCTGACGTCCCAGACCATAGAAAGTTCCTGTAAGATTCTGTTGTTTGCTTATTTGTCTGAATGAAACTCTGTAGTGTAAATACCTGTCAACTATGACTCCATGTGGTATGAAGACACATTCTAGATCTTCACAGTAGTGGCTGGGCAAGGAGAAGACATTCAAGTTATATCCAGTCCAGTTGTCAGAAATCTGTAAAATGTAAGTAAAAATAAATAAACGTAAAAATAATAAAATGAGTGATACATAGACGATATCCTAATGTCACCTGAGTGCCTTCCGTCCCACATTAATTTCAATGGGGGCTTCTGTTCTGATGTCACGGAGTAGGATAGGATGTATAACAGAATGGAGCATCAGATCCCCATTAGAAGAACTTTGACCTGCACACTTGGTCATGTACATGGAGGCCTTAGTAAATACTTATGGACATACAGTAGATGACACTACAAAGTCTATACTGTAGCCATAAAGCGAATATCTAGTTATCATATCAAAGACTATACATCAGACCTTAAAGGAAATTTCCATGGGATAGCAGACCCTCACTGATTAGGAAAATGGGAGAGTTTTGTTTCCCGTTCTAGAAGGGGACACCGCACTACAACAGTCTTGTGGCCCTTGATTCTCAGAATTGGTGGTGAAGTCCTAGCAATATATCATTACTTATTGAGAAGAAAAAAACTGTAATTGGGAGGTCATGGCTGGTAGACTGAAGGTGAAAAACTCTGAGATTTGTCTGTAAATCCCAGAGCTCGCACTGTTTATACAGACTCTATAACTACTAGGTACTACAGGTCCAAGCATGTCCTAAAGGAATTGCAAGGTAGGAGGATTTGGTTTCAGCTATGAATTATTAAATGTAAAGTAATAAATATATTATGCAGCACATTACAATGCATTACAATACCCACACACAGTATACTGCCCCATTATAGGCCCCCTACAGTATACCGTCTCTATTACAGGCCCTCATACAGCATACTATCCCCATTACAGGACTCCATACAGTAAGTGCCCATGTTACAGGCCCCCACACAATATAATACTCCCCATACAGACCCCCAAACAATATAATACTCCCCATACAGACCCCCACACAATATAATACTCCTCATACAGACCCCCACACAATATAATACTCCCCATACAGGCCCCCACAAAATATAATACTCCCCATACAGGTCCCCACACAATATAATACTCCTCATACAGGACCCCACACAATATAATACTCCCCATACAGACCCCCACACAATATAATACTCCCCATACAGGCCCCCACACAATATAATACTCCCCATACAGGACCCCACACAATATAATACTCCCCATACAGACCCCCACACAATATAATACTCCCCATACAGGCCCCCACACAATATAATACTCCCCATACAGGCCCCCACACAATATAATACTCCCCATACAGGCCCCCACACAATATAATACTCCTCATACAGGACCCCACACAATATAATACTCCCCATACAGACCCCCGCACAA
Organism: Leptodactylus fuscus; assembly: GCF_031893055.1. Taxonomy (NCBI): domain Eukaryota; kingdom Metazoa; phylum Chordata; class Amphibia; order Anura; family Leptodactylidae; genus Leptodactylus; species Leptodactylus fuscus. The sequence goes on along the minus strand of NC_134268.1, from coordinate 203,670,284 downwards.
TATAATACTCCCCATACAGGCCCCCAAACAATATAATACTCCCCATATAAACCCCCACACAATATAATACTCCTGATACAGACCCCACACAATATAATACTCCCCATACAGGCCCCCACACAATATAATACTCCCCATACAGGCCCTCACACAATATAATACTCCCCATACAGGCCCCCACACAATATAATACTTCCCATACAGGCCCCCACACAATATAATACTCCCCGTACAGGCCCCCACACAATGTAATACTCCTCATACAGGCCCCCACACAATATAATACTCCCCATACAGGCCCCTACACAATATAATACTCCTCATACAGGCCCCCACATAATATAATACTCCTCATACAGGCCCCACACAATATAATACTCCCCATACAGGCCCCTACATAATATAATACTCCTCATACAGTCCCCCACACAATATAATACTCACCATACAGGCCCCCACACAATGTATTACCCCTCATACAGGCCCCCACACAATATAATACTCCCCATACAGGCCCCCACACAATATAATACTCTTCATACAGGCCCCCACACAATATAATACTCCCCATACAGGCCCCCATACAATATAATACTCCCCATACAGACCCCCACACAATATAATACTCCCTATACAGACCCCCACACAATATAATACTCCTCATACAGGACCCCACACAATATAATACTCCCCATACAGACCCCCACACAATATAATACTCCCCATACAGGCCCCCACACAATATAATACTCCCCATACAGGACCCCACACAATATAATACTCCCCATACAGACCCCCACACAATATAATACTCCCCATACAGGCCCCCACACAATATAATACTCCCCATACAGGCCCCCACACAATATAATACTCCCCATACAGGCCCCCACACAATATAATACTCCTCATACAGGACCCCACATAATATAATACTCCCCATACAGACCCCCGCACAATATAATACTCCCCATACAGGCCCCCAAACAATATAATACTCCCCATATAAACCCCCACACAATATAATACTCCTGATACAGACCCCACACAATATAATACTCCCCATACAGGCCCCCACACAATATAATACTCCCCATACAGGCCCTCACACAATATAATACTCCCCATACAGGCCCCCACACAATATAATACTCCCCATACAGGCCCCCACACAATATAATACTCCCCGTACAGGCCCCCACACAATGTAATACTCCTCATACAGGCCCCCACACAATATAATACTCCCCATACAGGCCCCTACACAATATAATACTCCTCATACAGGCCCCCACATAATATAATACTCCTCATACAGGCCCCACACAATATAATACTCCCCATACAGGCCCCTACATAATATAATACTCCTCATACAGGCCCCCACACAATATAATACTCCCCATACAGGCCCCCACACAATGTATTACCCCTCATACAGGCCCCTACACAATATAATACTCCCCATACAGGCCCCCACACAATATAATACTCTTCATACAGGCCCCCACACAATATAATACTCCCCATACAGGCCCCCATACAATATAATACTCCCCATACAGACCCCCACACAATATAATACTCCCTATACAGACCCCCACACAATATAATACTCCCCATGCAGGCCCCCACACATTATAATACTCCCCATACAGACCCCCACACAATATAATACTCCCTATACAGACCCCCACACAATATAATACTCCCAATGCAGGCCCCCCCCACAATATAATACTCCCCATACAGACCCCCACAGAGGGACTTTAGGCTACTAGCAGCGCTATCGTATAGCGTTTATTTTAAATTTACCTAAACTTTTGAACAACTTGATTTTCTGGTATCATTTGTGACTGTAATAACTATTTTCATATACTCTATAAAATAATTTTGACTCCTTTCCTTGAAATCCTGCACTAAAATCCACTTACTGTCCCTTTGTATTGTTTTCTTATTTCTCATCATTCATATGACTCCCAAACCACTGTTCTACGTTTTATAATGCTCAATATGTAACTGAAGTGACCCTCCTCCAACCTCAGCTTCCCTGCATTACACACATGCTATACACCCGTATTCCAGTGAGAAGCCGTATACAGATCTCAGGTCTCAATGGATAAGCAAGGGGAAGAATAAAGAAGCACAGGATTTCACAGAAAGGAGACAAAATGTAGGGGGAGCCTAATATTGAAGAATGGTAGGGGGCCCTATGTAGAGAAGAGGAGGTAAAAAGGACTCTGTATAAGACAGTCTCAAACTTTTTGTTTGTTTTTGCATAATTTTCTATAATGATATAATAGTTTATGACACTGGACCCCATACCTATGGTATAATACTAAGAAGCATCTTATACTTACCACCAAACCACGGCCTGGGGGATGTGAAAGCTGGGGAAAGTTGTTGTCCATTTATACAATGTGAACGCTGCAGGTGGAAGGAACAGAGTGATTTGCTTTATTGCAGGAAATGTTTGGCAGGTTAGAACAAATAGAACCTGTAAGTTCCTTGTTTGCTTTGTTACAATACAGGCTGTTGGGACAGGCAAAAAAGAGATTTCTTCATTCCAGAAGGCAACACAACATTTTGGACACCTTAAGACCCATTCAGTGGCTTTGTTTGGTCCAAGAAATGTGGTCAGTTTGACGACAACTCATTCCGGACCAACCGCGGCTTGTCCTAACTCGCAACATCATTTGGGGCATTGGGGGTTTACTGTCCCGTACTCAAACTATGCTGTGAGATCAGTATCATGGAGCCAAAGCAGCGTTGGACTGGCCCAACAGAAAACCAAAGGAAACTGGAGTGGGCCCAGACTTGAACTCAATAATGGTTCAGCAAAAACACCCAAATTTGAAGGGTACTATGTTCTACTTCCTAGGGATTGTTGGACGACCCAAGGAGCCTTAGCCTGACCCTGGCCGCAGTAAGTTTGGTTCCAAGATCTGAGACCTGACTCAGCCATTTGTATCGGTCCTAAAGCCTAATCAGTCAAGTAAATTGGTCTGAATAAATAGATGATCTGGGGGTAAGGGGGGCATTTGGAATGGTTTTACGTGTGCCAAATTTGGTGCATTTTGGCAAACCCACTTTGAGATAAAGTTTTTCCATCATGCTCAAAAAAGTATTATGGCTTTATGGGGACAGATGCATGGCTTACATATGACAAAGTTCACCAGATGCCTGTTTATGCTCTCTGACTATTAGTATATCTGGGCTATTGTCTTTATTGTATTTGCAGGGGGGGGGTGTAGGCCACCACAATTCAAAGGGTTTTTATACTGTCAGCAACAACAAGGGGGCATTAAATTATACTGAGCATTATACTGAGTGGGGGACAGAAAAGAGGCATTATACTGCTGGGCCACTAAGGGGGAATTATACTGCTGGGCCACTAAAGGGGCATTATACTGTGTTGGGCCACTAAGGGGGCATTATACTGCTGGGCCACTAAAGGGGCATTATACTGTGTCGGTATCAGCAAGGGAACATTATATTATACAGAGAATTATATTGAGTGGGGGACAGCAAAGAGGCATTATACTGTGTTGGGCCACTAAGGGGGTATTATACTGCTAGGCCACTAAGGAGGCATTATACTGTGTTGGGCCACTAAGGGGGTATAATACTGCTAGGCCACTAAAGGGGCATTATACTGTGTTGGCCACTAAGGAGGAAGTATACTGCTGGGCCACTAAAGGGGCATTATACTGTGTTGGGACACTAAGGGGGCAGTATACTGCTAGGCCAGTAAGGAGGCATTATACTGTGTTGGGCCACTAAGGGGGTATTATACTGCTGGGCCACTAAAGGGGCATTATACTGTGTTGGGCCACTAAGGGGGCAGTATACTGCTGGGCCACTAAAGGGGCATTATACTGTGTCGATACTAGTAAGGGAACATTATATTATACTGAGCATTATACTGAGCATTATATTGAGGGGAGACAGCAAAGAGGCATTATACTGGCCACTAAGGGGGCATTATACTGCTTGGTCACTAAATGGCATTATAATGCTGGGCCACTAAAGGGGCATTATACTGTGTCGGTATCAGCAAGGGAACATTATATTATACAGAGAATTATATTGAGTGGGGGACAGCAAAGAGGCATTATACTGTGTTGGGCCACTAAGGGGGTATTATACTGCTGGGCCACTAAAGGGGCATTATACTGTGTTGGGCCACTAAGGGGGTATTATACTGCTAGGCCACTAAAGAGGCATTATACTGTGTTGGGCCACTAAGGGGGTATAATACTGCTAGGCCACTAAAGGGGCATTATACTGTGTTGGCCACTAAGGAGGAAGTATACTGCTGGGCCACTAAAGGGGCATTATACTGTGTTGGGACACTAAGGGGGCAGTATACTGCTAGGCCAGTAAGGAGGCATTATACTGTGTTGGGCCACTAAGGGGGTATTATACTGCTGGGCCACTAAAGGGGCATTATACTGTGTTGGGCCACTAAGTGGGAAGTATACTGCTAGGCCACTAAAGGGGCATTATACTGTGTTGGGACACTAAGGGGGAAGTATACTGCTGGGCCACTAAAGGGGCATTATACTGTGTTGGGACACTAAGAGGGAAGTATACTGCTGGGGAACTAAAGGGGCATTATACTGTGTTGGGACACTAAGGGGGCAGTATACTGCTAGGCCAGTAAAGAGGCATTATACTGTGTCACCACCAGCAAGGGGGCATTAAATTATACTGAGCATTATACTGAGTGGGGGACAGCAAAGAACCAGTATACTGTGCTGGGCCACTAAGGGGGCATTATTCTGCTGGGCCACTAAAGGGGCATTATACTATGTGGGGGCCATAACAGGCATTATAAACTGTATTTTGCTGTAAAAAGAAAACAAAAAATCTAGGATTAGGGGATATATATATATATATATATATATATATATATATATTCCAGAATCTTGTAGCACTGTAAGCATATAGATCCCGAGTTGTATGCACATGACCCTAATGGTGATGACATCATAGCCACTGTTGTGTACCCTAATCATAACCACAACACATAGAATTGCCATAAAGCAACAGTCTGAGAATACTAGTAAATATAATACCGCACATTGTCCACATAACTATTGATATCCCCGTATTTTAGTAACCCGCCTGTCGCCTTATTATGAACTTTTACCCTATAATAACACTAATAACAGGCATGAATATTTCATCAGTATTCTCCAAGCACTCGCTCACGGTCCCAGTGCACATCCATTATTGATATGACTTACTACAGCACTCAGTCATCCTGGAGATCACACTATAAATCATGGCCACGCAGATCCATGTGCTCAGACTGATAGGACCAGCACAACTTCTCACAAACACAACTCTCCACCCAAAAAGTCTAGTTACCCTGACTCCACATAGTACTATGTCCAACCACGTGCAGACCCCCAAACCTCAACTCACCTCAACTTCCCTTCCTGGCTGTAGAGGATCACTAAAGGAAGTATATGGGGAAGGCTGAGATCTGAGCTGGGGGAAGGAGGGCTCGGCTCAAAGACACTTCTTGTTTCTCTGCAATTTTTTGGCATTCAGAGACTCGAGGAGTGAATGATAACCCTTTCATTCCCAGAGAGGAATGCAGAACGTATTACTGAGTAATCTGAGCCATGTGAGGCTGCGAAGCGTGAATCCTATTTGGTGGAGAAGTCTAGGAAAATCAGAACTTCACGTGATCCTTGCAGGAATATCAGATTTGGTTATAGGAGACTTGTTATTAGAGTTGTAATGTAATATTGTATGTCATGTGTGGATTTTCTAAAAACTTATACAATGGATATTATGCCTATGTAGGATAGCCGGCCCGGTTTCATATAGACTTGAGTCTACTGATCAAAAACAGATACAAATAGGACATGTGAATAAACCCATTGAAATCAATGGTTTCTAAAATCCGTCGCAACTATTGCAAGATCATTGTCATGTTCATGCAAAGGGTATATTCACATATGGCCGATGAACGGGACATTACTGCTGTGCAATCTGCCACATGTGAATTTATTCACGAGCAAGATGTTAGTTATAGATAGCAAAGGGCAATGACATTGGTTTTAGGTTTGCAAATAAGGTTACAAGCTCAATGAGATGTCCTCAAAATATACCGTGTATGAGTGTATGATGGCCATAGGACAAGACTTAGGGCGAAGGGGGATGGAGGATATAACTGGTGATGCATGACAGCCTCAATGATAGCATTGAATGGTGACTAATGGGAATCATCCATGTCTGACAGTCACATGGGCTTCCTGCAGATATCTAATGGTCCTATCCTTCTAAGCTGCCTTCTTCAGAATACCGACCCCCACGATATATGACCCATTTCCCGATATTGAATCTCCTATTTAGTAAATTAAGGTCATTGACCCCACACCTGCCTCTGAAATTTTGACTATATTTATTATCCTTTTTGCTTAATTCGTTCCTTCTTTAGGACGGTCTTGCATCTCGTGAAGCCCCCGGATTGCAGGGCCGGTTTTACGTAGCGTAATGATAGGAAGGTGATCACCGTGTCAGGTTTCAAGGTCTTAAAACTTGTTCTCCTGGTGTGTAAAACTGCAGCAATGACCTGAGTCTGCTACTGTCCCTCGGGGTGGCCCCTTTCTACTGAGATGACTACAGCATTACACCTCCTGTCAGAATATACTATGTAGGTAAGTGTGGAACTGCTGTAGATTTATCAGAGATCTTTGGAGCCAAGTGGTTTACAAAATATGAATGGTCATCTGGTTTACTATAGGGATTGGACTCCTTGCATTATAATCATCTATGATGTTAGGAGTCCCTACCAGCTCCCCTGTCCTATACTATATACAGGTGGGATGCAGGGACTCCTTGCATCATAGATCCCAGTCTACTGGGTTTGAACCAGGAAGACCAGTTGATGTCCAGACTGGATTATCCAGCTCCTTGTTCCCAGGAGGCCTAAGGGTTAACAAGATTTCAAGGGTTAGCATACCATGGTAAGAGCCATGGCAACTACTGTGTATAGAAGGAATGCTTCATTGTGAAAGGCTAGACCCTCTTTATAGGTTAACAAGAACTGACCAATGTCCTACTCAGTCTAAGCAGGTTATCACACTATTATAAGGGGTTATCCCATCAAATACAGTTATGACATATCTCTAAGTGATGCCATCACTATATGATGGGGTAGTCCTACCTCTAGGATCCCCACTGACCCTGTGAAGAAGAAGAATCACACCACTAGTTGGTTGCATTTAACTGGACATTACGAAAAATGGGTGCACCTCTGTTAACAGTGGCGTAACTAGGAATGGCGGGGCCCCGTGGCGAACTTTTGACATGGGTCCCCCCCAACCGACCCCCTCCTACGCATTCTATTATGCCCCATAGTGGCCCCTTCACACAGTATTATCCCCCATAGTGGCCCCTGCACACAGTGTTATCCCCCATAGTGGCCCCTGCACACAGTATTATCCCCCATAGTGGCCCCTGCACACAGTATTATGCCCCATAGTGGCCCCTGCACACAGTATTATCCCCCATAGTGGCCCCTGCACACAGTATTATGCCCCATAGTGGCCCCTGCACACAGTATTATGTCCCTTAGTGGCCCCTGCACACAGTATTATGTCTCATAGTGGCCCCTGCACATAGTATTATACCCCACTGTGGACACCCATAAACAACTATTATACTCTGGGGTCTTTTCAGACCCGGGGGAATAAAAACATAAAAAACTACTGTTTCTTACCTGTCCCCCGGCTCCTACGCTGTCGGCCTCCGCTGCCGTCCTTGTTCAATGACGTCGGACGTCACATGACCCGGGACGCAGGCCGGGTTCATGTGACGTCAGACAACTAGGAAGGAGGCCTGGCAGGATCGTGGAAAGGTAAGTAACAGTGTTTTTTATGTTTCTTACCTCTCCCGGGCCGCCAATCATTATACTCAGGGGTCAAAAAAGACCCCTGAGTATAATGATAGCAGCGGTAGCGGCTGTCACCAGGCCCCTAATGTCCCGGGCCCTGTGGCAGCTGCCTCTGCTGCTATGGCGGTAGTTACGCCACTGTCTGTTAATAAGAAATATGGGCCTCTTTATTCTCAGGAGTTAGTCTGCCACTGATCATAAAGAACGGCATCTCCTTAGGGCTAGTTCACATGGGGTTATTTGGGCTGGATTTTGATGCGGAAAAAAGAAGCGACACGACCTATCTTGACACGGATTCCATGGCGAAGCCCGCCGCAGCGCCTGCGTCAAGACAATTCCTCCGAACTAGGCCCATTCGTTTGGGCCTAATCCGGAGCGGGACGCCACGACTGTTGTAAGCCGCGACAGTTGCGGTTAGCCACGGCAGGCGCATTTTTGTCTGGATTCTGACGCGACTTCAAAATCCGGGCCAATAAACTACGTGTGAACTAGCCCTTAGATGAGAATACCCCTTAGGTAAGCGCAATAACAAGCGAAAAAATAAAAACAACCACCACATGACATATATAGATATAATTTATTATTTTGCACTAGACGGTCTTGTCTCTGCTATGTTTACTGGGCAGACTGTACATAAGGGGGGCATTTAGTTATTAGCAATGTAGATGATCTTGTGTCTTTCGATCATATCAATATCTCGCTCCAGCTGTCTCATTTCTGCCTCCAGCCGCTCTTTATGTGCTTTTTTGGGCGGTGTATCAATCACCACTGATAAGCCCTGGTACTCATGGTGGAGCTGATCCCAATTTTTCTTCATTCCCTAAAAAAAGAAGAAAATTGAATTACGCAATAAGTCATAAATAACCACAAAAAACTTTAAGGATGTGCTCCATGTAGAAAACAGGTCAAACCATAACCATATGACCGTATATACCTGAGCAATTGTACATTATGATAGAGGGTCAGCTATAAACCCAGTGGGTTCCAGCACCTGGAGGGAGCTGATCGGTGTGGGGTCCCGGTGTCAGCCCCCATGGTAACATACTGATAACCAATCCTGTGGATAGATCAGCAGTATCAATTACTGGGACCTTTAATGCTGTGACCTAGAGTGTCACATACAGCTAGTTTTAGTGTCCGCGGAGGTTACAGAACAGCACAACATAGTAAGCATTACCTCCAGCACACTGTGCCTCTCTTCTTCAGAGAGCTGCTTCATGGCTCCCATCCTAAGTCGCTCCCTCACATAGGCGTCGTATTCCTCTTGAGCTCGCCGCACTTCCTCGTTTCTCTTTGCTAAATACTCAGGAGTAGAACCGTAATCCTTCAGGGTCAAAAATAACCTCATGAATAACAATAATGTAGTGAGTGTACAGCTTTATTGTACTTGTTTCTATCTTCTGTTATGTGCTTAAAGAGGAACTTTCATGTCCTCAGGCACATGCGGTTTTATATACCGCTAGAAAGTCGACTTTCCTGTTATGTGCCCCGGGCTGATAGCGGTGCCGTTACCAATGTTTGCCCACTTTCAGAAGGGCTTTCCTGACAGTCTAGCTGGGCTGTGAGGATCGTTCCCCCTGACAGTACTCGTCCATAACTCTGTACTGTCAGAGGGAGCGTTTCTTAGTGCCCAGCGATGACACTATCTTGTGAGGATCGCCCCTCCCCTGACAGTACTTGTCCATAGCTCTGTACTGTCTGAGAGGGAGTGTTCCTTACCGCCCAGCGATGACCCTATCCTGGGAGGATCACCCCCCTGACAGTACTCGTTCATAGCCCTATACTGGCTGAGGGAGTGTTCCTTACCGCCCAGTGATGATGCTATCCTGTGAGCATCGCCCCTTTTCCCTGACAGTACTTGTCCATAGCTCTGTACTGTCAGAGGAAGCGTTCCTTACCGCCCAGTGATTACGCTAACCTGCGAGGATCACCCCCGACAGTAATCGTCCATAGTCCTGTACTGTCAGAGGGAGCATTTCTTACCGCTCATCGATGAAGCTATCCTGTGAGGAACATCCCCCTGACTGTACTCATCAATAGACTAGTACTGGGGGACGTTCTTCACAGATTAGTGTCATTCCTTCCGATCAGGGAAGGCAGGGATGGTAATAAACCATCCTTACCTTTTCTAGGGGAGCTCCTTGTTTCAGCAGCTGCATGATTTTGTGCAACTGCTGAAAACTACAACGATGTGTTGGTACGTCCTTGCAGAACAAGGCAACCACTTCCGGACGTATATAGTCTATGGGCAGTCTGGAAGTGGTTAAACCCTTTCATATGTACTCTGCCTGAGATCTAATGGCAATGTTTCGAAGATTGGATCTTGAGAACTGAAGACATGTCGAAATCCATCCAAATCCTGCTTAATCCGGGATGGTTGTGAGTAATGTGCTTTGGTTGTGGTAGAGAACCAGCATCTATCTTCTCTTATCTTCTGCACTTCCTGCTCGTTCCTCTCCCCTCTGCTCTCCATAGACTTCTATAGAGATGATGTATGTCATACAGTCCATATCGGGATGCATATAGCAGGGATTTTCAAAATGAAAGTTAGTTTAGCAGAGGGAGGGGAGCTCTGATAACAAAGATGAGGTTCTTTCTGATAAGCTTCTTACGATTGCCTGTGCTATACATTTAGTCCTACATAGCACTGCTCTCAATCCGTCCCTTGTGGGAGTGCTGTAGGTCATACATAGGTGGTATATTATTGGAATATACTACCAGTATCATGAAAATACCCCTTTAATATATTCTTCATGCAACTAGCAGTGTCTATGATAATGACTTGGATCTTTGGCTCATTCTGAATGACTTGTTCACAGACCATCTAATAGACCAACCAGAAGACAACACATTTACTAAGGTTACATCTACTGAGGATAGGTAATGGACATGTTTAGAGCATACTATACCCTATGCATTAATCCTGACTTCATGTGGCGCTTGTATAAGGTATATATCAGTGGGAGTGCTCAGTAGCTGTCAGGTAGCTGTCACTTGGGATGATTGATACCAGCCTGTTATTATGTGGTCTATAAATTATGTAGTGTTTCCTGAGATGTTAAGAGCCGGAATGGTGTACACAGCAATCTTACCTTCTTTTTGATGTATTTAGGAACAAGTCCAGAGGTTTCCAGAAGATGCTTATCCCCCTTTTTGGTGTCCACATAGATGGGTTGTGGTTTCTTAGGCACGGCCATAACAGCTTCGGCTACGTTGGTTGTGATGAAGCTTTTGTTAGTTTGCACTCCCATGATCGGCTGCTCTGTTCTGTGTGGCACCGGGGGGCGCTTTTCTTCTGCCAAGCATCGGGGGGCCCTACTTGTGGAATCATAGAAAGCACTCTCTTGTTGTTAACAAGAGAGTACAGCGTACGGGTTATGATGGCTTCTTTTGTTCTAGTCTAGGGCTACACAGCGACCATGGCCTGACCTACGCCTTCTTCACTAGCCTAAGTGAGTGGAGTCACACTGAAACCCTAATGGATGCTGTGACTGTAACTTCTAGTCGCAAAAAATCCAGCAGTGTTCAATCTTTTTGTGTCTAGAAGTTGTAGTGACAATGTGACTCCATTCACCTACAATAGTAAAGGAGTCACAGGACGATCTTTGGTCACACAACGAGAGCTGCAGCCAATGGTACCATGTAGTCCCAGCCAAGTCTAAAGAGTCTTTGATAAAAAATTTTAATTTACATGTCCATGGGCAGTGTCTAGTATAGATGGAGTAATGGAAGAATCTTTCCAGGAAGGCTCTGGTGCAAACTCCCTTTACATTTTTGTTACCCAAATACCCCTTTTTATTAAGAGGCAAATATTCCTTTTTTTGGGGGTATAAGTAAATCCGAGTATGAGGTACGGTATATCTGTTTTGTTTATTTGAGAAAGGGGTCTGTGAACCCTGAAAATGTCATTTACTGCTAGTAGAAATCTGGAATTACACCATCCAGTGTGAAGGGCATCGCACCTGGAGGAACTGAGACAAGGCAGCATCCCATGGACATGGGAATCTATGTGATTCATTTCGCCTTATTTTATCTTACAATAGGTGAGTACCTATACACAGCGATTTTGTGGGTCACTGATAAGTATTTATCTCAAACGTTATAAGGACTCGTTCACACGGGGCACGGGACTGTGTATTTTGGACCTGATTCTGTTATGGGAAGCCGTGTCAGAATAGGACTAAAATGCGCCAGTCGTGGCTTCTGACAGTCGCGGCTTCCCACTTCGGAGAAGGCCCAAATGAATGGGCCTAGTATAAAGGGTGCTGCCGCGAGGCGGATGCCGTGGCTGACTCAGACGCGGAATCCGCCTGAAGAAAGGACAGCTCGCTTCTTTTTTCCGTGTGCTGGAACATACCGCTCACGGTAAAAAGGAAGCTAGAAGGTCTACATAGATCTCTATTGTCGCGTATTGTGTGTGGCGGATTCTGAGGTGGATTCGGCATCATAATCCGCCCCCTCTTGCCCCGTGTGAACGAGGCACTCTTTTTCTCTCCTATAAGCCCACACCACAGTGTCTAGTATGGCAGCAGAGCCCCAATCATTTCAATTGCTGAGTTGCATTATCAGCCCATGAACCATACTTTCTTATCCTAGACAACCCCTAAATCTTCACTGTAACCTCTCAGTAAGGGGACAGTGGACTATTATGGAACCCAAGGCAAGGAGCCCTCTGACTGCTGACAGATAACACCACTTACTTTGTGCCAGAGTGGCTTCCTTGGTGTGCTTGTGTAGATAGTCTTTAGGGGAGGGCACTTCTACTTTGGCCGGACCCATGGTTTTGCGCTCTGTTTTATTTTTCTTCTCTTCAAGCTTCACAGAATCGCTGAATGTTGAAATATATCTGAACACAAAGACAAATACGTAGGATAAGATAAAACCATTGCATTGATTTCTAGGAGATAGGACAAAAAAAGAGGAAACAGAGAAAGAGAAGGAAATAATCATTACTGGTTTAGCCAGGACCCCATGTGGCGTAAACGCTGTGGAAAACTCTGAAGTTTCTGGCAAAAAGTGATGCTGCTGCGCTTTTTCCTGCAGTGCTTTTTTGCTGCAGGATGTCACGTCAGGCCTGAGCCTTAGAGCAGTGATGGCGAACCTTTTAGAGAGCGAGTGCCCAAACTGCAACCCAAAACCTAGTAATTTATTACAAAGTGCCAACACGGCAATTTAACCTTAATAATGTGTGGATCTACAATTACAGACCTGCAAAATATAGTCATACAAATGGGGCTTTATAGAGCTTTCTGCTGCACTGTGACCCCCACACAGTCCAATCTGCTGCACAGTGGCCCCCACACAGTATAATCTGCTGCACAGTGGCCCCCACACAGTATAATCTGCTGCACAGTGACCCCCACACAGTATAATCTGCTGCACAGTAGTCCCCACACAGTACTATCAGCTCCACAGTGACCCCCACACAGTACAATCAGCTCCACAGTGACCCCCACACAGTATAATCTGCTACACAGTGATCCCCACACAGTATAATCTGCTCCACAGCAGCCCCCACACAGTATAATCTGCTGCACAGTGATCCCCACATAGTATAATTTGTTCCACGGTGGCCCCCACACAGTATAATCTGTTCCACAGCAGCCCCCCCCCCAGTATAATCTGCAGCACAGTGGTCCCCACACAGTATAATCTGTTCCACGGATGGGTGCCCAAAGAGAGGGCTCTGAGTGCCACCTTTGGCACCCGTGCCATAGGTTCACCATCACGGCCATAGAGTGTCCATACATGGTGCGGTCAAGCTGGGGTAACTGAATGGGCTGCACTTGTACATGCAGGTATAGGTGCAGCTCAACAACTAACAGTAGTCCATAAGTGTATTCATTGTATAGTGGTTGTGCTTGGTATTGCAGCTCAGACCCTTCAGTTGGTCAAATAGAGGATAAAGGCAATGTCACATGGTCTGTGGATATTTGCGTCTCAGAAAATCTAATCAAATTCTTGTCTAATCTAATTTTTGTAACACTGTACAGCAAAACCTTTTTGAGACAACTACCCAAAATAGCATGAAAAAGTATTTTTCTGGGGGGAGGGTCTTCTCAACTGAGAAGTTGGTTAATACGGAAAACCAAAAATCCATCACGGATAATGTGGTATGGGTAGGGTGTTGGTCTCTTGGAGAGGTTTCATTGTATCTTTCCTCATAGATAGATAGATATATTATATAGATGACAGATAGTAGGGGCGCTGCTCTGGAGACTGGCCACTGGGCAGCGTTATACTATGTGGGGCCACTGTGGAGCACTATATACTGTGTGGAGACCACTGTAGTGAATTATACTGTGTGGGAACCACTGTGGTGCAATATATGGTGAGGGGCCACTGTGGTGTAATATACAGTGTGGAGCATTTTATACTGTGTGGGGAGCACTGGGGAACATTATATATACTATGTCGGGGAGGGAGTGCATACAAATGATGCTGGTATAGGAGCCCAACATTTCTGATGGCAGAATAGAACATAAGAAAGATTACAGCATAATCAGACAAAGAATACATGATCTATCTATCTATCTATCTATCTATCTATCTATCTATCTATCTATCCATCTATCATCTATCTATCTATCTATCTATCTATCTATCTATCTATCTCCTATCATCTATCTATCTATCTATCTCCTATCTATCTATCTATCTATCTATCTATCTATCTATCTATCTATCTATCTATCTATCTCCTATCTATCTATCAAATCAAATCAAAAAAAGCTTTATTGGCACGTCCGAATAGATATTTGGCAATGCCAAAGCTAGTAAAGTGTGTGTGTGGGGGGGAGTTGGACTCGGGTGGGTGAGTAGTGGGGGTGGGGTGGGTGGTTTGGGGTATAACAGTCCATGGAGTTTCATCTTCCTCTTCGTTGGTGACTGCTATATGGGGAGGTGGGGGTGGGTGGGGTGGGTGTATTGGGATAAATATAACAGTCCGTGGAGTCTCATCTTCCTCTTGTTTGGTGACCGCTATATGGGGAGGTGGGGTGGGGCGGGTGTTTTGAGATAAATATAACAGTCCGTGGAGTCTCATCTTCCTCTTATTTGGTGACAGCTGGACACGTATTGGGCAGCGATCTCCACAGTGGCCTCTTCTTCTCCCAGTAGGATGTAGAGTTTCCTCTTCTCGTCTGCAGATATGAAGTCTGGGATGTGGGCAGAGAGTCTTTGGTAGTAGACGGCCCTCACAGCTGAGTATTTGGTGCAGTGTAGCAGGAAGTGGGTCTCGTCTTCTAGGACCCCCTGGTCACAGTGCTGGCACAGTCTGTTCTCCTGTGGCTTGTACGTCTGCCTGTATCGCCCCGTCTCTATCTCTAGGTTGTGGGCGCTCAGTCTGTACCGGCTCAGGGTCTGCCTGTGTTTGGGGTGGCGTATTCTCTCCAGGTAGGTGGCCATGGTGTAGTCCTTTTGTAGGGATTGGTACACGGTGAGTTTCTTGGAGTTATTTCGTTTCTCCATTCTTCAATGTACCGCTCTCTGTTTGCCTCTGTGGTCGCCTTTATTTCGGCCTTGGTTATCATCTGTCGGTGTTTTTGGTTTGGTGGTTGGCTGTTGTTTGGTTGGTGAGTGTCTGGTTTGCTCAGGTGGCTTAGCCATGCTTGGTGGTGGTAGGAGTCGGGCTTGCTCCCCTGGATGTGTGCCTGGAAAGCTAGCGCCCTCTTCTGTATGGTGAGCCATAGGGGGAGTCTGCCTAGGTCTGCCCTGCAGGCCATGTTGGTGGTGTTGCGATGGACATGGAGCAGGTGTTTGCAGAACTCCAGGTGGAAGTTCTCTGTTGGGCTGGAATCCCACCTTGACTGGTCTGGGTAGGTGGCTGGGCCCCATACCTCACTGCCATAGAGAAGGATCGGGGAGATGACAGCGTCAAATATCTTCATCCAGACCCTCACCGGTGGTTTGAAGTGGTACAGTTGTCTTCTGATGGCGTAGAAGGTTCTGCAGGCTTTTGCTTTCACGGTTTCTATTGCTGCTTTGAAGCTTCCTGATTGGCTGAGCTCCAGCCCCAGGTAGGTGTAGCTGTTGGTTTTCTCCAGTGTGGAGCCGTTCAGTGTGAATTGTGGGGTGGTGGAGGCTTTATTGTGGCCCTTCTTCTGAAATACCATGACTTTGGTCTTCTTCTGGTTGATGGGTAGGGCCCATGTGGTGCTGAATTTTTCCAGCACTGACAGGCTTTCTTGGAGGTCTTTCTCGGTGGGGGCCAGGAGTAGGAGGTCGTCGGCGTATAGCAGGAACTTCACCTCCCAGTCGTTCAGGGTGAGGCCTGGGGTTGGGGAGGCCTCCAGTGCTGTAGCCAGTTCATTGATATAGATGTTGAAGAGCGTTGGACTCAGGCTACAGCCTTGTCTGACCCCTCGGGCCTGTTGGAAGTATGCTGTCCTTTTCCCATTCACCTTCACACTGCACTGGTTTCCGGTGTAGGAGCTCTTGATGACGTCGTACGTTCTTCCTCCTATTCCACTCTCTAGGAGTTTTAGGAGCAGGCCTGGGTGCCATACTGAATCAAACGTCTTCTTAAAGTCTACGAAGCAGGCGAATATCTTGCCTCTTCTGGTGTTGTGGACGTGCGTCTTGATGAGGCTGTGCAGGGTGTAGATATGGTCTGTGGTGCGGTGGTTTGGCATGAACCCTGCTTGGCTCTTGCTGAGGACCCCGTGTTGTGTGAGGAAGGTGAGGATTCTGTTATTGATGATGCTGTTGAACAGTTTCCCCAGCGTGCTGCTGACGCAGATCCCTCTGTAGTTGTTGGGGTCATATTGGTCCCTATTCTTGTAGATGGGGGTTATGAGGCCTTTGTTCCAGTCTTCGGGGAAGTGTCCAGCATTGAGCACGAGGGTGAATAGCTTTGCCAGTGCCGCGTGTATTGCCAGAGGGCTGTATTTGATCATCTCTGGTAGGATGCCGTCAGGGCCACTGGCCTTTTTGCCTTTCAGCAGGGCAATTCTTTCCTGTATATCTTTTATGGTGATTGGTGAGTCCAGAGGGTTCTGGAAGTCTTTGATGGCTTTCTCCATGTCCCTCAGTTTGGTGATTATCTGTTGCTGTTCTGGAGTTAGTTCTTCTTCTGGGATGTTTTTGTAGAGACCTCTGAAGTAGTTGAGCCAGATATTGCCATTTTGGATGTGGAGAGAGTTTTTCTTGGGCTTTGTGCCCATGTGGTGCCAGGTCTCCCAGAATGAGCTATCCTGGAGGGAGTCCTCTAGTTGCTCTATTTTGTGGGAGAGGTACCTCTGTTTCTTCTCTCTGAGGGTGCCCTTGTATTGCTTGCATAGATTGTTGTAGGCTTCCCTCGACTCTCTGTTGTTGGGGTCCCTGTGTTTCTGGTTGGAGGCTGCCCTTAGAGAACGGCGTAGAGCCTTGCAGTCGCTGTCAAACCATTTGTGAGACTGTTTGTTAGTCGGTCTCTTGGGCTTTGTCTGTTTCAGGCCTGCTAGTACTGCTGTGGTGTACAGGATGTTACTGAAGTCCTTCACTGCTCGGGTGACCCCTTGTTGGTCTGGCTGGTAGGAACTCATATAGAAGTTTGTGAGCAGTTCCTTGATTTCGGGTCGGTTAGCTGCATTGGTGTATTCGGTGGCCCGGTGACTGGCCCATTTGAAGAATGGTGGCAGGTTGTAGAGACCAATCTGGTGGGCTGCTGTGTGAGGGGCTTGTCAGTGGATCTCATGTACAGCAGGATCTGATTGTGGTCTGACAGGTGTGTCTCAGGGGTGACTATGAGAGCATCTATGTCTGCTGGGTCATGCGTCTGTGATGACATAGTCCACCACGCAGTTGCCCACATGGGAGTTTAGTGTGAAGCGTCCCTGAGTGTCCCCTCTGGTACGCCCGTTTATTATGTACAGTCCCAGACTCCGGCACAGGTTCAGCAGCTGTCTCCCGCTCTTGTTGACGACTATGTCATAGCTATTTCTTCTTCTCTGTGCAGACTCCAGGTGGTGGACCTCGCCTACCGGGATGTGCAGGTTTCCATCAGAGGACAGGAAGTCTTTCTCTGTGCCAGTCCTGGCATTTAGGTCGCCGCAGATCAGCACTCTGCCTTGGGACTGGAACTGGGCAGATTCCCTTTGTAGGACCTCATAGATGTCTGGGTTGTGGTAGGTGGACTCTGATGGGGGGATGTATACTGCACAGAGATAAATGTCGTGTTGGCCGTTGAGGATGGAGTTGCTTATTTTTATCCACATGTGGTTGTCACCGCGTTTGATGGCTTTCACATGTTCTTTAAGTTCCTCCTTGAACCATATTAGTATGCCTCCTGAGTGGCGGCCTAGTTTGGTAGTCTTGCTTTTCCGGGCAGCGACAGAGAATTCCTTGTAGCCCATGGGTGTTAGGGATTCATCTTCTGCCCGGGTCCATGTCTCTAGGAGGATTTGGATGTCTATGTTTTTTAGTCTGTCTATAAATTCTGGATCGTTTGGTTTGGATCCAAAGGCTGAGGCGTTCAGCCCTTGGATATTCCAGCTACTGATAGTCAGTGGTGTCATCTTTGGTGGGTATACCTTGTAATGAGCTGTCCTGCAGAGGACGGGCTGGGTTCCTGATTGGTGGCTATGTTGTGGATCCCAGTCTGGAGCAGTGTGTTGCACAGGGTGCTGATCATGGTTCTTATCTCCTCCATGTCTGTGCTCTGTCTTGTTCTGTATGGCACAAGTGGCTTCCGCCCTGGCTTATAGTAGTCCCCATTCCCATCTATCTATCTATCATCTATCTATCTATCTATCTATCTATCTATTCCTATCTCTATCTATCTATCTCCTATCTAGTTATTCCGCCATGCACTTACGGTCACCACTACACACATATGGTTATGGTTTGGTTATACCATATATACTCGAGTATAAGCTGAGTTTTTCAGCACAGTTTTTGTGCTGGAAAAGTCTTTTTC